>NW_007247207.1:745987-842162 GCF_000164805.1 Carlito syrichta
CCCCCTGAGCGGACCGGTCCTCCGCGCTGCTCGGCGCATTTCCCCAGGCGTGCGAAGGGACCCCGAGCCCTGGCCACGCAGCCTCTCTTTCCCTTCCCAGGCCACCCCTCCTCCGGCTCCCTCCGGGGCAGGGTCGAGCGTTCCTGGCCAGCCTGGGTCCCAGCCGCGGGGCCACAGCGGGGGGGCCGTCGCGCCCCTCCAGCCCCGGCAGCGGCTCATCGTGAACCAACCGCGCCACCTGCCGGCCGGACTCGGGAGTGCGCGGCCCCGGAGGAAGGGCGCGCGGACAAAGACCGCATCAGGCGGCCACGCAGGGAGGTGGCGCGTGCGGGTGGGCTCCCTTTGGCTCCACCCGTTCGCGTCCCGCGCGCCGGACAGCGTCTGCGGCGTGGCGGCGGGCGGCGATCAAGAGATCCCGGGAGGCTGTGGCGCCTCTCGCCCGCGGGATTCCGAAAGATGGACTCGGAAAGCGTTTCCAGGAGAAACTCGCAACCACCCACGCGGGGGGGATGCGGCTTGAGCAGCTGCTCTCGGAAAAGCGGAATCCTACATCAAGCGGGGATAGGGGCTGGGGGGTGGGGTGGGCAGTTAGGGCGGCGTGGAAAAGAGGCCAGATCGCCGGTCTTCGGCCACCGATTCAGAGCATCGGCCTCCGCAGCAGATCGTGTTTCCCCTTGTCCCCTTGGCTCCAGAGCTGCACGGGTTTCCTCAAGCAAACTCAGACCCGGGCTCATAGCGGGGGAACTTTTGCACAAGACGAGCCCTTGGCGAGGCCCTGGGCGGCAGCTGTGTGAGTCGGTGGCCCAGAGGAACAGCCCGTGAGACGCCGGGCATTTCGGTGTCTAGGTGAAAACCTGCTGAAATGTCACCGTCCAAAAAGCCTACTGAAATGTCACCGTCCAAAAAAGTGGATTTCAGTTATTGTAGCTACTGATTTTGCACCAGTAAAAAGGAGGGGAGATTTGCCCTCGGGGGATCTAAGTGTGTGTGTGTGTGTGTGTGTGTGTGTGTGTGTGTATAAATTATTTAAAATAGCTGCAATAAATCCCTTTAAGAAATGCATTTCTACGTTCTTTCATGGGTCTTTCTGAGTTTTACAGGAAAAGAAGATGAATATTGGTCCCTGTCATTTGACACACAGATTCAAAAAAGAAAAAAGCAATCCGAAATCTTGAAAAAAAAACAAAAAAATCCAAACCAAACACCTTTTAAGCAATACATGCTGGTTGCCTCTCTGCAGAAGCTTGAATGTTGCACGTATGTGCAGTGGGAATGGGAAACTGCCTGCATTGTTAAAAACAGTAAAATTTCTAAAACATGTATCTTTTTTTCTCTAGGATATGCACATCAAATATTAAACAAAGTCCTTCCAGACACAGCTGCCTGAAAGCAAGGCACCATTTGCTAGGGTACATTCATTGATTTTCCCTTTTTTCTTCCTATCTTTCATTTCGGGCCCCAAAGCAGCCCAATAATCAGGAGAACCAAGAGGCAGGAAATGCTAACTTGGAAAAACTGAACTATAACTTCTTCGTTAAAGCCTTTCTGGGCTACTGATCAGAAACGAACTGCTGAAAAGGTTTCTGTCCATTGTGACTACCTCGAGGAAAAATGGTTTAACCTAACAAACACAATTCCTTGTGAGAACAGAAGAATTTAAAAATGTTAGTGGCCTTGGTGCACCATCAATGCAGAACACCCCCACAGTATCGAAAAGCACCCTGCAGTTTTCAAATGTTTGAGTGTGTTTACAACAAATCACTGGAGTTATAAGGACACAATAGAATGTCATATTTTCAAAAACTACCTAAAATCCTCTACTTTCAAAATAAAATAGCTTGACTGTTTTGAGTAGAAAAAGCCTCTTACTGTTGTTAGAATTTAGGGTTACTTTGAATCCACTAAGGCACATATCAAAATATATCTGCTTGTAAGTGTAATAAAAACAGTAATTAAATAATTTGAAAACATTGAGATACTTCTTTCTGGTACAACACCTGCCACAAAGACTTGAACTATAAAGTACATTGTAAATGCCAAGTTGAATTCAGCTTCAATTGCAAAGGTATTTCCAATCTGTAGAAGACATTTTAAAATAGCACCAAACACCTCAGGGTTTCCACCAAATTGGAAGGCCAGTTTCACCAAAGGAATGAGAAAGAGACCTTTGACCTGTGGACAAATAAGCAAAAATACAGAGGGTGTGTGAAAGACTAGAGAGAGGGTGAGAATGAGATGATGTGTTCACTCTGCTTTTTTCTAGACACTGGCACAATTTCTCGCTAGTTTACCTGGACTTCCAGATGCCGGTGTTTATTTTTTGTTTGTTTGGGTATTTTTGTCAATAAGATGGAGCATAACAACAGTGCTCCACAGACTCCCTGTGTTGTTGAGAACCAAGTTTGCAATTCAGACAAACTTGGTTTAATATTTTATCTGGCCTTTTGCTAGCTGTGTGATTTTGGTAAGTTATTTAACCTTTCTGAGATATGGTTTCCTCATCTGTGAGTTGTAGGTAGGTAATGTTATAGACTTCTTCTAAATATCGAATAAATTTTGTAGAACTCGAAGTACAGTATCAGGCATAGCATAGACAAATATTAGTCTTAAATAATATTTAATAATATTAACATTATTAAGTGGGAAATCATTTATTCAGCTTGAATTGCCCCTTCTACAAGGAAACTAGGCACTGAGATTTCCTCTGGTGCTCCATGAGAAAAGAATTATTTATATTATCAACTCCTGGAGTTGGAAGGGGAAATACATTCCAAACTCTGTCTTCTTTCATTGTTGATGTCTGACCATACACTCAACTTTTATATTCCTAAATAATTCAACTGGATTTGGACTGAGAGGTTCTACTTCTCTTCAAATGTAAGAGTTTCAAAAATAAGTAAAACAAGACGAAAGGAATCAAAAGCCCCACAACCAGGTGATGATGAATAACTGAAGCTCCAACGAATGAAATTTCCAACTTTGTTAGAAACCGCTTCTACTACAAGCCATCATCTTAAATGTAGTAACATTGGGTGGGCTTCCTGAAGCCCCTAGGAAACCCAATTGGAGATTTCATCCTCTGATGTCAAAGTTTTGATGCTGTCTCTTATGCAAATAAGAAGCAGGACACTTATGAGCCCTTTACACCTGAGTGGGGAAAAATGGCTACAGAGCAGAGTTCTTGATGGATAGAAAGGAGAAAAGACAAGACAAATCCAGAGGCCTTTCCACTGACTGAGGTGGAGAGGAGCGAAGGGGAAAGTTGCAGTTCTCAATGAGGCAAGACTTATCTGAAACTTTCTTGGGTGCTGTTCCTAAATTCTATTCAATTGTCACAAACAATTCTCCAGCCAGGCTCAGTGGCTCATGCCTGTAATCCTGGCACTTTGGGAGGCTGAGGCAAGAGGATTGCCTGAGCCCATGTGTTCAAGACCAGCCTGGGTAAGTTAGCAAGACCTCGTCTCTACAACAAATAAAAGATTAGTCGGGCGTGGTGGTGCGCACCTGTAGTTCCAGCTACTTGAAAGACTGAGGCAAAAGGATTGTCTGAGCCCAGCAGGTCTCAGTTGCGGTGGATGTGAGCGTGCCACTGCACTCCAGCCTGAGCAACAGAATGAGACTCGGACTCAAAAAAAAATTCTCAAATGCCTACTATGTACCAAACACCCCATGTTGAAGACATCAAAGGTTTTTTTCTTAGCCCTGATCAAATGTGACGCCCACTACTTGGGGATGTGGGAGCCAAGTAGGAGCAGTCTGTGACACTTCCATCTCCTGAGGCCTGAGAGGGAAGGTGAAAGAGAGAGAGACGGCAATGCAAAGGTACGCAGTTCAGTCCTGCAACAACTCTACATCTCCCAAAGCAACATTTTGCAGAGACAATGAGTCCTTCTGGATGAGAAATTAGAGGGGATGATTGACAGCTGTTTGGGGCTGCATTAGGAAGATGAGTTAAACATCAGAACTATTTTAATTTTTAGGCATGAAAGTCATGCCCCAGAAGAAGTGCAAAATGCATTTTCGCTTGAAACCTTTCAATACAATACCTATGAAATGAGGTTCACTCATTCTAATTCAAAATCCCTACATAAAGTTGCAAGTCACTGCTATTAAATACTTTAGCTATTAAATATTAGAATATTTAATGGCTATGTTACTTTTGTGGTTATCAAAAAACTTTTGAAATTCTAGCTTTTTATGTTAAAAGCAAATGGTAATATATGTATGTATATTAATATATATATACATGATTAACATAAACCTGGCATAATTTTTTTAGCCATTTTTAAAAGACAAATAATTATCCGATCAGAGCACCAGTTTATGAAAGCACTGCAATGCCCTTCTGAAAAACAATGTGTAATTGCAATGAAATGTAACTAAGAAAGTAATATGACCATGAACATAATTTATACTTTACCACATAATGAGACTTAAGCTTAGGAAACTAACTTTCCCTTCCCCCATCGTAGTCTAAAGCATTTACAGAACACTTAGGTTCCAAGTATCTACTTTGTAATTTTCTAAAGATGTCTAAAATGTCAGAAAATGTATTTCTTTAGGTACAGTACAAATCCTTTAAACACTTGTTTAGATAATGGAATTTTATAAGTGTACTTAAAGAGGAAATGCTACTTTTGAAATTATATTTATATTTTCTTTCTCTAACCTAATCATTTATTCCATTTAGTAAATAAGAAAAGTCATCTTTCTGTAAAAGATTATGACTTTTGACTATTTATGCAAATGGACTAAAGAGGAAAGTCAATTAAAACTCCAAGAAACATAGTATAGGCTTTTAAAAAAATTATGTAGTACTTGTCTCCACTGTAAATTAATGAAACCTTATTAAAGTTATTTGAAAATAAACTCATTAAATAAAGAAATACAAAAGTGAGATTCACAAATATGATTCGGTTAAAATCGACATTATTCTGGGACTTTCTAAACATATTATATTTAAAAACAATTAAGAATTCATATAAAATAAGTGTTAACTCAGAACAGACATATATCACACAACTTTAAAATGTACTAAGCAAGCCGGGCTCGGTGGCTCAGCCTGTAATCCCGCCCTTTGGGAGGCTGAGGTGAGTGGATTGCCTGAGTCCGCAGGTTCGAGACCCGCCTGGGCAACTTAGCTAGACCTCGTCTCTACAATAAATCAAAAAATTAACTGGGCGTGGTAGTGCGTGCCTGTAGTTCCATTTACTTGGAAGGCTGAGGTGGAAGGATCGCCAGAGCCCAGCAGGTCGAGGCTGTGGTGGCCTGGAGCTTGGCACTGCATGCCAGTCTGGGTGACAGAGTGAGACTCCAACTCAAAAAACATAAATAAATAAAATAAAATAAAATAAAATAAAATGTAGTAAGAAGCCCTCTTACACTCAGTGATATATGGAATCACTTTCTCTTAGATCTTGACGATATCTGCACAGATAAACTGGCTTAATTCAGGCAAACAATGTGTTATTTGAAGTAGGAAGGTAAAAAGAAATTCAGTTAGTAGCGGATCATTTGACTCCAACTGACATTTAAAGAGTATCAATTCAACCATTTTAAAAAATTCAATTCTTTCTGTGTATGCACCCCAGATTTTTCTTTTCCTGGGTAGTGAAGGAGTTAAAAATTAGGCATTAAAATACAGAGGGTGATATTTCCATGTCATTTATTGTGGCCTGTACTTCAAACAGCCTTTTAAGAACACATTTGATCATCTCTAGCTGGATTGGAGGCCAAGTTGTACCAATGTGGGATACATTTTTATCCTATATAAAATATGTGTACATTATAAATATTACAGGATTTACCTCCTGAGATTTAATACTTCACTTTGACATTCAGGATGAACATGTGGTAGGATACATATGTAACTACCCTTTACTATCACCTTTATATCCTGAGACTCTGAATTAAAACAAATTGGAAACCACACATGCGCAGGTGATTATGAGAGGGATTCCAACATACATTAACTTTAAGAGGAAGGTGCTGTCCCTGCAACTTCAACCTGCCTATTTATATTACATTAGACACCTATCAGAGGTAATTGAACATTGGCAGGAAATTAATCACGTCTGTTCCATTAAATGCTCAGTTTACTGCAGCTCAGTAATGCGGGACCCCATTTCCTCTGTGTGTCTCATTATGTTCTCATTTGAAACTTGTATAGTTTTTCACTCGGTTTGCTACAATTTGAAATACTCTGATACATGCCTAGTTGTATCCATACTGTTTAGCAGGTCACCCTAGTCAAGCTGCTCAGTGACCTATATTTGCATTGCAGAAATCACTGTAAAAGTAGAAATCACAGTGACCCACAGAGGTGATGATGATATTCAGGATGCTGTGGGTCTTCCAACTTCTAGCTTTCTTTAGCGATATACTTTCTCCACTGCACAATATGTATTAGTGTGTTGAAGATAGCCAGCCATCTATTTATAAACCTGGGTACTTGCTTTAAAAACCCAACTTAGGTTAAGAATAAGATTAGCTAGATTTGAAGCTCTTATCCATAAGTACTTCACATGGTTAACAATCACTGTGGGTTAGCCCTCAGTCTGGAAAGGTCTGTGATTTAGAACCTTCCTCTTGCTGTATTCTGATTTAATCTGCTCAGTTCTCTGCTTTGTCCATGTCCACCTACACACAGCTGTCCATTTCTCTGCAACCTTTTTGCTGTCAGTCAAGTGACAGCCTTGGATGGAACCTTTGTGTGTCAAGGCCTCCTGAGGCCCAGTACTACATTTAGATGGAAAAGGAGGGGGTGACAGGAGCACAAGGGATTCTTCGAAAGCTGCTGGTGGGAGACTTCTGATGGGAGGGTTTTGGTGCACAGCTCCTTCAGAAACTGCTTAGCTGGTTTCTCAAACACACACAAAAATGCAAACACATACACCAAACCCCCACATCTGCAGCCCAGCACCAAAGCAATGTAAAATCACCCTGGTAAGTCAAGCATTCCAAGACTTGTCGAGGCAACGAATAAAACATCCTTGCTGTATATTAACAGGGGTTGGAGCCCCCAAATAGTTTCTCTCCTAATGTGAGTGATAAGATGTGATAATCCTTTCTTGGATTGACTGACTCTTAGCTGACCTGTAAGTACTAACATCTCTTCCTAAAATTACTTGGGAACATTTGTTTTACTAATTGGAAAGGAGCTGGAAGAATGTTCTGTGTATTATTTTGTACAGATTTCACCCCATATAATTTAATGTCTTAATATTGAAAGGAGGTTGCATTCTATAATGTGAAGTCCGCTATTAAGATGTTTCTATTTGTACAGTAGCTTACTTCTCTAAAAAGCCAGATAGGTCATTAACACAAATTAGATTTTGATCTCTAGAAAAAGAACCTGAATTGAGACATAGGCCTATTCTAATTACTTTGTTTTTATTTGGTGCCATCTGTGTTCTGATTATAGTCTTTTAAACTTGACTTCAAGAATGATCAGCTTAAGTTTCAGTATCTTTAAACAATTTTTTCCAAGTTTACACTAAAACCACCAGGAACCCTGATATTCTCTTAAAAAAAAAAAAAAAGCACATTAGTTTTCACCTTATCACTAGAAAGAAAACATGTTTGTCTCTGCTTTAATTAAGGCTCATGTCACCTAAAATATTTAACATAGTACAAGATTATGTATTAAAATTTATGTTTTGCATAAGCTATACTCAAGTTTTACTTTTCCTGTGTTTCTATTTCTATTTGTCTCTTTTTTAGAGATTGCAAGGTATAAAAGTAAGAACTGTAAATGATATACATTTGAATATTATAGTTTATCTTTCTATATACATTGTCTGTTTTGCTGTCTGTCTAGGAACACCATCCCTTGTAAGAACTGGGTTTCTCATCTAGTCAAGCAAAAGGCAAGCAGCAGTAGTTGTTCAGGAACAAGAGTGTAACCAATAAACCTGAGCAAATAGCTTTATAACCCTGGAGCTTATTTGAGATGTTAACACAGATGCTTGGCAAATCCATGGGGAATGTTTGGCAAATGTTTGATTCACCAGTGCCTTAAACTTGTTAAGAGTAAAGCTAATAATTACTAACAAAATAATGTTGTGATTTTTTTCTGAACATCGTTCATTTTCAAAAAGTGCTTCGTTTTGATATTTGGTAGAAAAATAGAAAAAGTCTAAGAAAAGTCAAGAAATTTGGGAAATTGGTATATACACACATAGTACTGAAGAGATGCAAAGATAGTAAACCTTCTAACTTCTAAAATTAAAGCTATGTTATTGATTATTCTCGGTTTCACATAGATCCTTCTTCAAAGATAATTTACCTATTTATAATTCTGTAATATGTTTTGCTCTCATGTTCTGATAAAACATATGCATAATTTAAATTTAATATCACTTAGAGTTCAACATTTTTTGACGGTTGATTAATTTTCAAAATGATGAAAGTGGTGAAAAACATAAAATAGTACTCAGAATTAATATTTTGAGGCTCTGGAAGTCCCCAATAAATTATACTTGATTATGCATAGATATGGACTTTTAGCAAATTGTCTTCTTGTTAAGATAATGCCAAGTATAATATTGGCCTTTAGAATTCAATTTGGGTTGGTTTGGTGTATTTCAACTCAAAGTGTACCTGGAGATTATCTGTACAAATATCACACACATGTGCACACACAGGCACAAACTCATACAAACCCAGAAGTACTTTCTGTAAGCCACTGAGATTCATTATTTCCAATATGATGCCAGCTAAATAGCATTCTTAACTTCTAACTCAAAATAAAAGCAATTTATATGCAGGAGGGAGAAGGATGTTGATTGCTAAAGAAAAAATAGACTTCTTAAAAATCAGCACCTGTCTAAAATGTCCCTTTAAATCTTAAAATAAGCTATTGGTTTTTTAAGTCCTTGTTATTACATTTTTCTTTAATTCTTTCTTCATCATGGAAAACATACATTTTTTTCCTATGGATGTGCAGTAAATTTAATTTGGGAAATAATAACCATAAAAAAGAGTTTCCAGAATATATGCTGTGTGGAGGGTATTTCTCTACACTTGTATTTATAAAGGATTAGGCTGTAACTAATTCATGAAATAAAATTGAAGTAGCTGATGATGAAAATTTCCCAGAACTTTGAAAAGTTTACATCTTTTCTGTGGTCACATAGAATTTACATCAACTTTCTTTATAGGGCCCATTCATTATAGCCACTTGGGGAATAAATGTAAATTTTTACACAATTACTTGCTTGTTACCACACCAAAGTGAATGGCCTTGGGTTGTACCAAGTGTGCCCACTGCTGTAAACAAAATATCTCATTACATTTCTCATTGTCTCTGCAGTTAACTTTTGATTTCAGGAGCTTGAAGATTGTTCTACAGAGCCACAGACACTTGCTTCTTCTTTTAACTGATTATTTGTCCCTGACAAAGAGAAGAAAGGAATAAAACTAAAAACAAACACAAATAGCTTTACTGATTGTTAGCAACTGGGCTTAAAAGTTTGATAGTTTAGAATAGTCAAATTTGTGATCAAAAGGAGGTTTAGAGAGACAAATGCATTTAGCTTTTTACCCTTGTTCTCACTTTTTCCAGCAATCAAGGATAATTTAGAATTGGCTGACCTTTAAAAGATATTGTTGGAAGTAAGCATTGTATAAAACTCCATTTATGAATACATGGATATGGCATAGTAGAGTCACATATAGATTTAATGTTGATGGTTTTGCCCATTTAAGAGTAATCCTGATTGCCCATGACATGTGACTTGCAATTTTATTAAGACCCAAATTTAACTTATGTGCTTTAAGGTGAAAAGAGGGGAAGGAGTAATTTAGAGGACCCTAGCTGATGGTTCAAATTCAACTCATCTCTGCTGTCATGTTCTCTGCTCCTCATCATACACAGTAATTCTCTTTCCATTCATTACATTCTAGGAGGTGAATGTATGCCTAAGTGAGAGCTTCAGTTTCCTCATCTGTAACATGGGGCTAATAATAGTACCTAGCTGAGGATTGTTATAGGAGTTAAGTGGGATGCTCTATATACAGAGTGCCTAGCACTAAATGATTATTTGTTGTGAATATTTTTGCACCTTAATTTGTTGTTCCATGGGTGAGCTCATATCTAATTTCACTAAACCACTTTTTAAAAGTTGGACTGTACATGCCTATTATTTAATAAAATTGAATGATTTTTTTTAAAAAGCTTTACAAGTACTTTTCTACCAAGGAGCGCTGCTTCTATTCGTCATTAGTCTTTTTTTTTCTTTTATTGTAAATTGACAATTTATATTTGGATATACTTATGGAATACAAAGCAATGCTATTATTTATTGATACAATGTATAATAATTGAATCAAGCTAATTAGCATATCTATAATCTCAAATAGTTATTTTGTGGTGAAAACATTTGAAATTTACTCTCTTGGTCATTTTGGATATATACAATACACTATTATTAACTATATTAGCCATGCTGCGCAACAGAGCTAAAAAAACCCACTATTCCTCCTGTCTGAGATTTTGTACCCTTTATCTAACAGGTCCGTATTCTCCCCACCCTCCAGCCTCTGGAACCACCATGCTACTCTATGCTTCAATTAATTTGATTGTTTGAGATTCCACATATAAGTGAGGAAATTCAATATTTGTCTTTATGTACCCAGCCTATTTTATTTAGCATAATGTTCTTCAGTTCCGTCAATGGCATTTCCTTCTTTTTTGAGGCTGAATAGTATTTCATTGTGTGTGTATCTATCTGTCTATCTATTATCTATCTACAATGGGGACCCAAAAATATTGGAATTTATTCATAAAAAATTGAGTATTTGTTCTTACATGTTTAAATGTCAGTCACTTTCAAAGTACTCTTCATTTGATTCAATACATCTATCAAGACACTTTTTCCACTGCTCAAAACATTTTTGAACTAGTCAGTTTTGATGCCTTTTGGTGCTTCTGTTGTTTTTTTGTTTCACCTCTTCCACATTGGTAATATGTCTCCCTTTGAGGACTTTTTTCATTCAAGGAAACAAACAAACAAAAAAAGTCACTTGGGGCAAAAGCCAGTAAATAGGGAGGGTGGGCCATGGGGATCATGCCATTTTTGGTTAAAAACTGCTGAACACTCAGTGTGGTGTGGACAGGTGTGCTAAATCACACATCATGAAATGGGCAAACATATTGAAAGAATCTCCAAAAAGATTCACTGAAGGCGATTGCAGTGTCTCAACACTGCTGTGACACTGATGGCAATAGGTTCCTAGATCATTTGCCCAGCAGAAGAACCTATTCTACAAGAGGCCTGCACTCCAAAAGATAACTCCTGTTTTTTGGGTACCACTTTGTCTCTTTCGATAGATAGATAGATAGATAGATAGATAGATAGATAGATAGATAGATAGTGAGATAGGTAGCTAGACAGATAGATAGATATCTTTATCCATTCATCTAATAATGGACACTTAGGTTGATTCTATAACTTAGCTGTTGTAAATAGTGCTGCAATAAACATAAGAGTACAGATAATGCTTTGATGTATACATTTCAAATCTTTTGGATAAATATCCAGAAGTGGGATTGCTGGTAATTCAAATTCAAATCCATATGATATTTCAGATTTTAGTTTTTTGAGGAATCTCCATACAGTTTTCTGTAATGATTGTACTAATTAACATCCCCACCAATAATGTACAAGTGTTCCTTTTTCTTCACATTGTCATTATTCTTTTATCAGAGATTAATGCACTTTTAATCTGTAGGGAATTATCTTTTTCCCATGTAATGTCTCCTGCAAAGATTAATTTGTTTTTATATTTAGACATTTTATAATGTAGGCTTCATCTTTTGCAGAATGTGTGTGTGTGCACGTGCACACACACTTCTTTGCTTGTCTGTCATAAAGTGTGAACCACAACTTCTTTTGGATATCTGAAATTTACATTGAAATGCAGATATCAGTCAAAATTACCTTCTTGGAAAAAAAGATAATACAATGTTAATTAACAGGAAGTGTATTCTGCTTGTAATATAGCAAAGTAGAGAATGAAAGTCAAACAATTTAGATCAGGGTACTACAAGAACCTGTTAAACAATGAAAGGAATATCATATTAGAAAGCAAGAGTACTAGATTTTGTGTTGTTTGATTTTGGTTAAGTAGTTGCACCTCTAAACTTTAAGTTCCAATCTAGATCGTCTTGAAGTTTCCTTTAATCTCTAAAATTACATAATCCTACTTCCAGAAATTTCCACATTTTTTTCCTTGGGGAAGAATAAAAGTTTTCATTCAATCACTTCAAAGTAATTTTCTACTATTCATAAGCAAAGTAAAAATGGAACAGATTGTATGCAACTTGATGTTTTTGTATGTAAATCCTTTATTTTCCATAAAAATTCTATAAGGAGAATAGTTAAACCATATTTTACATTTAAAAAATGTGTTTTCCTAAATTACTTGTTTAAAAACTCAAATTTATTGAAAAACATTAAATGCTCTGCATATTTAACCTTTGTTATAATGGTAACTTTTATTATGTTTATGAATGCAAGCTTATGAATTCATAAGCTAGAGAGTCTTCATAAATAAAACAATCTACTTAGATCTGCATGTTTCAAATAGCAAGGCAACAAGCAACCAACAGATGGATGCATTTTTAATTAGTCAGTCCATTGCTATCTTTTGGTTAGAAAATTATCTCGCAGGTTGTAACAAAATTTTTCATTGGGTAGAAGAATAAGTGTAATCTCAGAATAACAAGTTTTCTAAAAAATATATATATTTCAGTACTTTGATAACCTACAGTAATAAATTAAACTAAATTATTGCTGGAAAAACAAGGCAAGCAAAATACTTTGAGATTACTGTAAATCTGAGAGATGAATAAAATTGCCATCAGTATCTAGTTTCTTTTATGCTTACCAGTTTTAATCTGAATTAAGTCCATGTGATTCAATTCATTTCAAGACTATTTTTGCAATACTGTAAGGGAAAAATCTACAATATTATGCTTCAATTTTTAATTTGCATGATGCTGACAAATAACTGGGAAAAGATGCCCTTTTTTTTTGTAAATTGCTATAAAAATGAGAAGATAATATTTACCAAGGCCAGTCTTGGTAGTTCAACTTGTAATCCCAGCACTTTGGGAGGCTGAGGTGAATGGATTGCCTGAGCCTGAAGGTTCAAAACCCACCTGGGCAACTTGGTGAGACTTCGTCTCTACAATAAATCAAAAATTAACTGGGCCTGGTAGCGCACGACCGTAGTTCCAGTTCCTTGGAAGGCTGAGGCGGAAAGAATCACCGGAGCCCTGCAAGTCGAGGCTGCGGTGGTCGGGAGCATGCTACTGCACTCTGGGGGCAATACAGTGAGACTCCACCCCCCCAAAAAACCCCAACAAAACAACAACAAAATATTTACCCAAAGAAGCTGGAAGTTAAATTCTTAAAGGTTTTCAGAGAATTTGGGGAGTAGTCCACAATTTTAAATGGCTAATTTTTTTTTTATTTTTTTGAGTTGGAGTCTCACTCTGTCACCCAGACTGGAGTGCAGTGGCCGCTCCCGGCCACCGCAGCCTCAACCTGCTGGGCTCTGGCGATCCTTCCGCCTCAGTCTTCCAAGTAGCCAGAACTACAGGCGTGCGCGACCACGCCCGGCTCATTTTTTGATTTATTGTAGAGATGAGGTCTCAAGCTGCCCAGGCGGATCTCGAACCCGCGGGCACAGGCAATTCACTCACCTCAGCCTCCCAAGGTGCGGGATTACAGGCTGAGCCATCCAGCCTGGCCCTTTTTTTTCTAAAAAGAAAAAAAAAAAAGTCTATCAGATTATGTCTTCACATGAATGGAGTAAAGGGAATGGAGAAATGAAGTGATTATTTCAATAATCCAAGCTCTTAAAACTTTCCTCTGAAATATCCAAATGATTGATATGATAAATTTGACTGAATTAGTCAAATTACTCTTTCACAGTTTGCCTTCTCATTACATGAGTAGATATAATCTAAGTGTGGATGCAACATTTATAAATGCAGAACACTAAACTCAGAGCTTACAGTGCCTTTCAAGATTTAATCAATTATATATAATCATTTACCTTTTGGCAACATAGGTAGTAACAATTTATCATCTTCTTCAAAAGCCCCTATTTAGAACTTTTCCTCTGGGACTCTGTGGCATTGCTATACATACAAAAGATTCAACATACAAACCTTGAATGTGAAAACCACGCAACTATTGCCAACAACTGTGACATATACATATATAAAATATAGGTAACGGTGCAAACATTGAGCAAGTATGAAATGAATAATAATTTTCACAATATTTTATTAGTCTATCTAATGTTAATGTCAAAATATTATTTGATTTTGGAGAAACTACAAAACAAAAGCTTAAGTCCCAAACTGGAAGTTCAATGGAATGTTTCTATAGCAAATATGACTACAATTTGTTTAAAATTTTCATTTTATAGGACTATATTTTTTACCAGTCAGAATAGAGGAGAAAACACAGCTGTAAAAAAAATCTCCAAATGATGTAGTAAATTCAGGTGTAGAAACCAAAAGATCCTTCTGGAATCTAGTTTCATTATCTTGATGAAAATTATGTCTATAAAACTAGGAGTACCTATCTTCAGAAACTGATTGAGTAACAGATTTGTTGGCCATGACTGGGAAAAGATGCTTTAATATTAATATTAAAAGAGAGAGTACAAAAAAACCTATATGAATTTTTTCCTTTTTTTCCTTTTTTTTTTTTTTTTTTGCTGAGATGAGGAGATAGACTTTCACACTGAAAAGGGCAAAGAAGGAAAAAAATTGAAAATTTAAGCAGTCAATAATCAGGCCCTGTGTTAAATGCAACGCTACAGTGCTAACTAAAGCAAGAATTATTTTTCCAGGTTGGGAAGAAGAGAAAGAAGAAGATAGACAGAAACTTTATTTATTTCATTATTTTGCTTTGTTTTGTTTTTTGAGTCGGAGTCTCACTGTGTTGCCCAGGCTGGAGTGCAGTGGCACGCTCACGTCTACTGCGGCCTCGACATGCTGGGTTCAGGCGATCCTTTTGCCTCAGCCTTCCAGGTAGCTGGAACCACAAGCACATGCCACCACACCTGGCTAATTTTTTGATTTATTGTAGAGACAAGGTCTCACCATGTTGCCCAGGCTGGTCTCGAAACCCCAGGCTCGGCCAATCCTCTCGTCTCTGCCTCCCAAAGTGATGGGATTACAGGCATGAGCCACTGAGCCCAGACTGAGAACAACTTTAAATTACTATGAATCTCCAAGTATAGTCCAACTTTCTCCTAAGAAAAAAAGTTATAGCTGCAATTGTGGAATCATGGTTGATTGTCCTTAAGGCACCCTGAGAATGAAAGAGAGAAAAAAAATTGGTAAGTGACAAATGGTTCCTGATTATTTGAAAAGTAAAAAGGCAAGAATATAGAAACTAAAAAGTAGTAAAAGTAATGTCTATCTCTGGGAAAATGTCCTAATAATCTTAACAACTTGTTAAACAGTCACCTAGGTAACATGTACAGAAGAGGTAATTATTAAACATCAGAATTGTTGCACCGAATTCAAGTCATACCTTGGTACAAAGAAAATTCCTGACACATAGTGGGCATATAATAAAAAGTTGTTAACTGCTATTCTTTTCTAGGGGAATAATTAGATCAGAAAGAAAGTTGACAAAGTCACTCATATCTTAATGGACAAGATGACTCTGTCTAGTTCAACACACTTATCAGTGATTAAGATGACATCAAAAACAAGCTTATCGTATCTCTGGTACACAACAGAGAAGAATAGCTAATTCACTGGGCAAGAACCAGCCTTAAAATGATCTTGGTGTACCAAAACAGTGGAATAAAGTCCCAAAGTGAAATTTTACTAAGTGTATATAATGTCCTGAGTTTAGATTTTTAAATGATCAGTTTTACAAGTCCATGATAAAGACACTATGACCTCTATATAAGCTTATGTGAAACAAAAATATTTGTTAGGTTTAGCGGATCACAAGCTCATGTAGCCACAATAGGAGAGAGGCAATGACAAATGGAATGCAGTTTGGGGTTCACGCAACTAAACTGTAGGGTCCAGATGTAGAGATGGAATCTTTTTACTGTCTTCTGCATAGTGGGCATCCCCACAACTGGAGTTGGAAGTCCACTTCTGGAGTTCATATTTTTACTGAGACATTGACAAATGACAAAAATCTGGGGGAGGGCAACAAGGATGTTTGCGCCTGGAGGCCACGTCTTATGAGAAATGGTTGAGGCTAGTAGGTAATGTTTAACAAAGGGAAGCTTAGCTTGGCAGACCATGACAGGAGGCCTCAAGGAAACAGATGAGGAGCACTGTCACTCTATGCTGTTCCAAGGACAGAACTAAGAGCAGCAGGCAGCTTTATAAGGAAGCAGGTTTCTTGTCAATGTAAGAAAAAAAACAACTTCTTTAGAATTTATGTCTATATCGTCTGTTCTATTAAGTAGTGGCCCTCAAGCAGGACCTGATTAAACATCTATCAGCACCATGGTATGAAGGGATGACTGTGTTGTTAGCAAAATTGAATCTCCTAACCTCTGAGAGTATTTATGAAATGATGGCTAAAACACGCAAATTGTTAGGCAACCCAGAAAGAATTAGATTGGACGTTTTGCAGAGAATCACAGTTATTGAAAATGTCTATAAGGATCAAGAAAGCAGTACTGTTCAAAAGAGAGGTTTGAAAGAGGAGTCTGTTATCTAGGATAGTGTTGTCTGTAAAAATATAATTTGGGACATGTATGTAAGCCACATGTGTAATTTTAAATATTTTAGTAGTCATATTTAAAAATGAAAAAGAATTAGGTTAAATTAACTTTAGTAATTATTTTATTTTACTCCACATATCTAGAATAGCACAATTTTAACAGAGTTAAAATGATTATGATTATTAATGAGATATTTCATATTCCTTTTCATATAAAGTCTTTGAGGCCCTTTAATTTTATTACACTGACAGCACATCTCAATTTGGATTAATTCCATTTTGAATGCTCACTCAGTAACCACATGTGGTGTAAGTGGCTACCATATTGGACAGCACAGACAAGAAGCTCAAGTCCCCAAGCATGGCTAGTTAAAATAAAAGGGTTTATTAGCAAAATCTGGCTGAACTGTACAGGTTACTAAGGAATTCTGGGGACACAGCCAAAATAAAGAGGGTAACTCTGTGGAATGTTTTCACTCTGGCAGCCACAAGAGTGATAAGAGCCAGGAATACAGGTGGAACTTGACCAAACCGAGCAGAGAATCCAATTGAGGCTGAACTGCACCTGCCCCACTCCTGGTTGCTCTGGCAACCAGACTCCCTCCCCATGCTAATGACATTATAATAAGAACATCCACATGCAAATGAATTAAGCAGTAATTACAGGCAGATCCTCACTTGTTCTACTAGCTCCACTTGAGAGGGTGATAGTTGAGAGAGGAGTTGGGGAGAGTTTGATACTGCACAGAGGAGATTGTGAGAGGAAAAAAAATTGTTATAAAACAAAATGGTAATCTGGGGTCTGTATAATGGACAATAAAGTCATGGGGTTACACATTCACATTGTTTGGCTTTTTCTGCTCTTACCATCACTTGGGGAGAGAGACCACCAAGGGGAAAGGGGGAAAAGAACAGAGAGACAGCAGCAACTCTACAGAAATGGTGCAGGGAAGAAATACTGTCCTCCTTCCCTTCTTCTCTTCTTATTTCAAAAGAAGTTACTTATGATTTGCTCTACTTCCTATCCCAGTCATGAGGAGCTATGATGAAAAACATCAAAACTCTGGGAAAAAATAAAAAGTAGAAAAAAAGTCTACCTTTTATTCTTGCTTCTGGTTTGTTTTTAATTGGTTTTTGCAGTTTTCCCCAAGTTAATCAGAGCCACATTGTAATTAATGGTGAACAAGATGAATACTGAACTTCAGAAACTCGATACCCTGGCAACGTGGAGAATGTTACTGATGTGGGAATAGTGTATAAACTGAGGTTTTGCAACTTGTAAGAATGCATCTTGTAGACATTTTTAGGTTTCCAGAATCGTGCTGGATCTCTCTCTCTCTCTCTCTCTCTCTCTCTTTCTATATATATATACACATATACACACACACACACACACACACACACACACACACACACACACACATATATATAAATATATACAATGTATATTTAATGATATACTCAGAGAATAATCAGATCAAACAATTAGACATGCATTGGTGGGCACATCACTTTGGCTATCATGTCAATTGACATAGTAACATTATGCATCAATATATGGTCTTCAAATGTGAGGTCATAAAGGAAACAATATAGCATTCTTTTCTTTTGGAATAATAGCCTAATTATCTAGTATTTACTATACGCACGGGACTATTGTAAGTTGCACGGCAACCCCATGAGGTAAACGTTATTGTTAGCCCATTTTTCAGACAGGGAAATAAGCAATTTGCCTGTTAGTAAGTGTCAGAGCCAAGAACTGAATCAAGTTAGTGTAGCTTGAGAATCCACAGATGTGTATTACAAGATAAATCAGTCATCGTTAATGGTTCACTAATCAACTATTTTGCTATCTAGTAGAACTACTAAGATAATTTAGTGAGATTACTTAATATGTCTACCCCTTTTAGAACCAAAAAGTGGAATAATGAACAGGCCAGCTTGGTTGTTATGGAAGGGCTATGTAAGATATAAGAGGAAGGTGTTGATAAGGGCCCAAGTGCCAATGAATCATAAATCAGAGGAGATCCAGAAGGATGCCATTGACAGGTTTTATAAGAGGAAAACAGTATTTGAGGATATTTAATTTAGCAGTAGACTGTAAGTATGGAAGGGACATCAGTAAAATTACAATTTTTTTTAACCCAAGTGCAAGCATGTAATAATGGTTGTAGTGAAAATGAAGAAAATATTCAACGAACAGAAATTTTCAAGGCAAAAACCCAAGTTAAACTGTGGAAATTTAATGAGGTGGGAGAAATTAGGATAATAGAAAAGAACAACTCAGGATTAAACACACAACTTCCTGACAAAGTGATGATGTGACAAATAAGAAGGAGTTTCAACAACAATTGGATTAGAACAGAGTTTTTGCGCCAACACTAATGCTGTTTTGGACCAGATAACTCTTTGTTGTGGGGACTCCCTTGGGCATTTTAGGTGCTTAGTGACCCCCCTGGGCCTCTACCCTTTAGATGCCAGTAACACCACTTCCCAACATGAAAATATCTCCAGATATTGCCAAATGTCTCCCGGGATGCGGCAGTGGAGAAACAGCCTCAATTGAGAAACACTGGCTTAGGGAATAGTGTAAGTTTAGTAGACTTTGAGGTAGTCATGGAACAGCCAGGTGAACGTGTCCAGGAGGCCTGGAAAGTGCATAACTGAAATTCCAGAGAGAGATATCAGAGCGGAAGGTGAAGATCTGAAGATTTTATGTTATCTTGCAAAGGGGCAATAGTGGATAGGAAACCTGAAGTGGAGGTTTAGAAAAACAACAAAAAACATAAAACTCTGGAATAAATGAAACTCAAAAAAGGGAAACCACCAATGAAGGAAACAAAGGTAGTGAGTGGCCTGAGGAGAGAAGGGAGTCAGGTTTGGCAATGTGATCCAGCCCAAAGGCAAAGGCTGTATGGAGGAGGGGAAGCTCGCCCTTCCAGGTGTGACTGAGAGAGCAGTTGGATAGAATCTGTTGATTAGGATGATGAGCAGTTCTCTGTGATCCTGGAAGGAGATATTACATTAAGATTTCTATTGGTGGTGGTGGTGATGCGATGATAGCATTGAAACTAGATTTCAAAAAGTTTGAGTGGATGGTGGTGAAGAGATGGTGATTGAATTATTCTTTGGTAAACTTTGACACTGAAAATTAGAAAATGGCAAGATCATTTAAGTAGTAAAAATTTGCCTTTTTAAGGTACAAAATAACATGGCAAGTTTTAGGAAAGGCAGGTAGGTAGGAATCATTGTGAGGCAATGTAAGACCAGGTTCTTAGAAAAAGTTCAAAGACCTTGGTTTGACCCTTCAAACAAGAAGACAGAACTTCTGGGATGAATATCATTCCATAAACATCTCTTCCTAGAAATCCCAAGAGAAAGACGCAGAACAGAAAACAAAGATCCAAACTTACTCTTGGTGAAACTGGAAAGCCACTTCAAAAAACTCTGTAAAGAAAGGGCTTCTCCCTGTATGCCTTTAGTACTTTTTGATGTTTGACTCATGTAAACATATACTAATTTTTGCAAAAAATAAGCAATTTTTTTTTTTAAAGAAAGGCAAGAACTGGAAAATAAAATATCATGCTTTGGGGGTCTTCTTTCAAAGACAGAATTCTAGAATGACATTGTGCACAATTTTAAAAACATATTATCCATGTGTGGGAGACTGTATAACAGTAGTCTTTAGCCAATTGTTTGGATGTTGAAGCCAGAGGACTGTAGTAGTCTTAAGAAAGTGCAGTTGAAGAGAAATGTCTTAGTCAATTTGCAAGGAAAGTATATTTTAAGTCTATGGAATCATTCACTTTGTTTAGTTTGTCCAAAGTGTAATCTCAAGTCCCTTAGGGGAATGACTTTTCAACAACTAAAATCTTTCACTATGGAATTTAGTTTTCTTTTTTTAAATCAACATTTCTATCTGTCTATGCATTTAAAGCTCTCTAGAATCAGAAGTACTTACCAGATACAAAAATTTCAGAATATTTTTAATTCATTAAAACTTATACTAAAATTATACACTGAAATTTTACAACAGTGTCTATGCTACTCTCTGTGATCAAGAAACTCTCCCCATTTGTAATTTTAGTGGCTTACCATCAGCAGATTTAATACAGGCATAAATAATACATACTTTTTGGCAAACAAACTTTACATAAAATTCAGAAAATCTAAGTATTGAATGCAACATGCTGAACTTGGTTTCATTTAATTGATTTTATGGGCCTTTATTTCCCGAGCCACAGAATAATACCTTGAGGGTTTCAGAAATTTTAATCATAAAGCTTTATTATGTATTATCTAAACCTTCTTTCACATTCCCTTTTCAGTTGCTCTATGAAAAGTACTTATTGGAAATGATTCACTGAAAAAGATTATTTGTGCAATGCAGACTAAAATACTTCCTGTAAAGCATTTAACTTGAATGAAATATTTTATATTACTATTTACATTATAGGATCACAATTATACATATGCAAAGTCTTCTTGGTGTTCTTTTTCACAAAAGACGCATGCATTTCATATATATATTCAAACATTCACACATAGTTTTGGAGAGCCAGATACTGTGTTAAGTGCTAGAAATACTGCAAGGAACCAAGAAGCAAAGTCCCCGTCCTCCTAGAGGTAAACTTCTTGGTAAAAGAGGAACAAAAATGCAAATGAGCAAGTTACATAACGTAATGAATGTTACAGGAAGAGGATGTCAGAGAAGGCCATTTGGATTAAGTGATACAGGCATATATGTCATATGTTCTCTGGTGTGTCCTTATGGTGTGTTTACATATGTAATATATAAATGACATTGCAATGTATATTTTTATGCTGATTAAAACAAAACTTTACTCATCAAAGTTAGAATGTTAGTCTCCAAGTGTTTGATTAAAAAGGAGTGGGGTTAGACACACTATCTTTACTATGTCTTAAATAACATCAAATTTGCTCTCAGCAGTCATTAACAATCATATACTTGACTTTGTTTTTGCTATTTCCCACAGCCCACATTTTGGTGCACAATTCATTAATTCGAGCTAAATGTAAACTTTCCATCAAACAGAGAAAGAACTTGTTATTTCCACCAGGACATTTCTACCATTTGTATACATGATAACTATGATAAGTTTTTATTGCTTCAGTGTCCCAAATATATGGTGCTTCAGGATGCAATACAATAGTAAAATTGTAGCATCCTATAGAACTCAAACAGGATAATGTATTCAAAAAAAGATATAATATTACGATATAAATTAACTCTTCATTTACGAGTACATTTCATGTGTATGGTTAAGGTTCACAAAATGCTAAAAGAAATAGGAATAATAATTAAGATCTAAGAAGAGGTAATTAATATGGACAAATACAAAAGATAAAAGTATAGAGATAAAAACAGTACATTATGCCTACCTAACACCGAATTTTCCAGATAAACTTGAAGTCGTAGCTTTAGGATATGGTTGCTATTTTTGTAGGGTTGTTTCTAAACTCTTCAATGTATTCAGTCAGTGAGTTCCAATTATTTTATACTCAATGAAGTTGTTACTCTGGAGATGTGTCCTTTATTTGCAGATTTTATAGATTTCTATGAGTCAGCAACCAATATACCTAGATGCACCTGCAAGCCGGCTATTTATACTGTATATAAACAAGCCCAGAACATAAAATGCTAGCACAATGTTTAGGATATTAACTTGGAAAATCATTCTGAACAAGCATAGAAATTTCAAGCTACTAATATCTTCAGTTCAAGTGATGAAATCTAATTGCTTTGCTTTACAGTTTTTAGTATGGTCCAAGTCAACAGTTTCCAGTCTTGGATTTCTCACTCTGTAGGTTGTCTTCAATTTTCTTATATGGCCCTTGGAAATATTTTTAAAAACAACAAGCAGACAAAACTTGTTAAAATAAACTCATCAGGCATCAAGCAAATAGTATGTGTTCGGCCCTGTGACAGCCAAAAGGAAACCAGTAGGCAAAGCACCTTCGCTTGAAGATTATAATTTCACTGGGAAAATAAGATAAAAACAAATAGTATACAGAAGTTAAAGCAAGAGAATATAATCCAAATTTAATTATAACTCCTGCTATAAATGCTTGTGTGTGTGCATGTATACAGGCCATGGCTACTCTGAAGTCAGATGAACACTTGGGTATACATGACAGGTTGATGTTGCACAGTAATGTAAAAATATAGCTTCTTTTTTTTTTCTTGCTTATTTTAACTCAATCTGCATTCTATGTTTAGGGTTAATTACTTTAAAGGAAAGCCTCTAAGGAAGACTGAAAGGAAGTGGCTGCAAGGCTTGGCCTATTCTCGGTGTCCCTGAGCAGCTGCCGGCATGAGAGCTTCCGAGTGGCCCTTGCCCTTGCCGGGCCCGCATTGTTCTGACCCTCTCGCAACAGTATGGCTGCGCTAACCCAATTTATGAGATGCAGCAACATCTGGCGGCACTGGCATCCCTGTTTAGCGCTTATTGTCACTCCGTGTCACGAGATGAATGTGTCCTAAGTGCCCGTTGGGGTGTGCGATTCTAAAGGCCGCATCAGCACATGTTGGGGGCGGGGGCAGGCGGAGGCATTCTTGGGCCTCCCGGTGCAGGGCAGCCGAGAGGGCAACAAAGGCGGGGTGGCGGGACACGCACAAGTGCTGATGCGGAAGGCCTGACACGCTGCAGGCGGTACTTGACATCTCGTGGCTTCTGGCTGTTGTTGGATGTGATGAATGTCACAGGCATGATGGATGACTTTCAGATCTTTCCCATTATATCATATCTGTAAGAAATTCCCTTTCCTCAAATGTCTTTTTGTTCCCCCACCCCTGAGCTGCAGATGGCATCTGCCCACGCATCTCCATTGTGTGAAGCCTACAGAGAACTTCCCCATTCTTCTGGGATCCTGCTCACGGTTGAATTGCTAGCATTCAATTAAGACTCAAAATTATGGCTTTGGGCAGTTTAACCTCTTTTAACATAGAGCAATAGTAGTCATTCTGGTCATTTAGGGATTTCCTGAGGTGCCACCGATATATTTCATTAAGATTTGAAAGGATAGAATCCGTAGATAAAATAAAGGCAATTGTTTTCTTTTACCTGCTTTGGAATGAAACTATTTTTTTATACATACAGAAAAGGTATTCTCTTTGTGAAGCAAACCATTTGTATACACAAGAATTCCTAACAAAATGTGATCTCTCAATTGCAAATGCAGCCTGACAATATAATTATGCATGTTCAGTACAGAGGTTAAATATACAAAAATTGATAGCAGGCTAAGTTATGGCTTCTCTTTTTTCTCTCTCTTTAGCTCAATGACATAGATTTTCCTTGTCTGATTTATGAAGTAAATGTTTCTTTAACTTAAGAAAAGCTGCACTGGTGAGCAATGTGGAAAAGAGCAGATTGGTTATATGCAGCCTTTCCTGCTCCTTTCTAATGGTTGTTCCAAGCATTATGCTACAAGAGAACATAAGCTGTAGTTATAGATATGCCAGTGAATGGATACAGGAATTTTCTTCTGAATTACAGAAAAATGCAATATGTCATTCAGGTACACCCAGGTTCAACATACACTCCATGAGATGTACAACATGTGGCTGGCGTGTACTACTCTAAGGAAACACTCCAAGGTAATGTTTAAACAATTTGGGGGTTGAAGCAACACCAGTTATAGAGGGTAAAACCAGACAAATCCCTAGAAGCCTCAGATTAATTTTAAATAATCTCAGACTCCAGGTTACAGGTAAATTGAGTTTTGAAGGTAGGACGAAGGCACATGCCTTGATGGTTATCAATGGAATGTGAGAATTCCCAGGAAGGACTCCTTGTGTGCACAGATAAAGAATTAAAAGACTCCTGGAAAAGTTAGTATCAGGAGGAACACTCACTTAACAGGAGAGATAAGAAAGCAACCAAAATAGGGGAGTTAATAAGAAAGGGACAGGAATTTGAAAAACACCTGAGTTAGAAGACAAAAGAGTCATTGACCTAATAAACCCAGTCCTCTGGGTCATTGATGGAGAAGAGCTAATGGTTTTTGAAGGTTGACTTAGAGAAGTGACAACCCTTATCTACCCTGAGTATGACAAGGGAAAACAATAATATCTAACATTTATTAAGAGCTTACTGTGTGCCAGATACTCTTCCAAGTGCCCTGTTTGCTTCAAACATCCTTTTGAAGGATAGATACCCAACCAATTAATGTTTTAAAATATTGTCTGGTTTGGTCTCCTATATATATTTATTCTCCTAAGACACTTCTTCCCAAATGACCAAATCACTTAAATCCCTGGGTGATATTTAAAAATACAGATTCCTAAGACCCTTCCATTGAGGTCTTGGGCTACAGAGCCTTTTCTTTTCATCAACAATTGAGATACTTATGTTCAGAACTTTTTGGAAAACATTAACTTAAGAAAAAAGAAAAGATTTTCTAGATTTTTTGTTTACTAGGATTTTATAGATTTGTAGTTTTATGCATGGCAGTGTTTATACATGCATATCTTTGAATGACTGCATGTAATCCTTGAATTATAAAACATTATTAAAGGATTGTAGCCTGAAGTTTCAGGGTAGCTAGACAATAGATAGGAATTTTCAAGTGAAATTGGTGTCTAATCTGTTTTAATTAGAGTCCTTACAAATAAATAGCTCTCAGTTAGTATGTTGCATGTTACTAAATAATTCATGACTTACTGCCCAGTGAAGTTTGCCTCAGTGTGTGAACTAAGACTGGTGTCTGTGGCTGTGAAAGTATCTAGTGCATTTCTTCCATTAAACATCCGGAAGAGGATATTGCATTCTCATGGGATGCTCCCTGAAACCACATAGGCAAACTCAACAGCCTCCTTCCCTATCAATTCCAAATAATACAGAATTTTGACCTTATCTAGCAGGAATCTATGAGTCAAAAAGACTTCAAAAGAGGACATTACTTTTTTTTTGAAATTCCTACCATAGCAAGTCTCTTATTCAAAAAAGATATTGGAGTTTTCTGAGAAAACCGCCAGTCCACCTTTGTGTCCCAGAAGATTCTGGGCTACAAAGATGGTTGAAAATTACTTATTTTTTGTAAAAGTCATAATTTTAAAAAAAACAAATAATTTCCAAAATAAAAATGTTATTTAGAGTATGGCTGACTTCCAAAAGGTTCTCACACAAAAGCAAATGTAGGAGTATGGGCCGCAAACCTGCCAAGCCCCCTCTGGGCACCAGACCCCCATTCACGACAGGAGTGCAGAAGTGAAGTGGTGTGGAGAATGACTTCATCCTAACAAAAGGTTTGGGCTCAAGCCCAGTCACTAAATTGCGAGTACAGAAATCAAGCTGAATATTTATGAAACTTTGAATTTTGCAATATATGAATTAGAGGCATCATTGCTGTGAATAGTATATGGATGTGTAGTTGTGACCTAAGCAAAGTTGTGACTGGATTATCCTTAAAGAAAATATAAACTTTATCTCTTGGTAAAAATGCTTCCACGAAATCAAAGGCTAAGTGGGGGAAAAAAATGGAAGGTTTCTCTGTTTTGGCCTTATTAACATTTTAGATTGAGTAATTCTTTCTTAGGGGTACAGGGATCTGTCCTGTACGTTGCAAGATGTTAACATCCCTGGTGTCTACCTATTAGATGGTAGTAGCACTCTTCACCCAGTTGTGACAATCAAAGATGTCTCCAAATATTGTCACATGCCCCTTGCTGGGGGGTGAGGACCCCCCAGGATCACTTCTGGCTGAGAAACACTACTCTAGTGTGAATATCACTCACAGGAATGTCATTCCCTTTTACCAGACCTATTTTACTGGTTTGTTAAGAAAATGGCCCCAAAGGTACGTGATCAATATTAGCACAACACTGTCTTTTCTTGGCTGTAAGGCAGTGTCTTTTTTCTTTCTTTCTTATCCTGACATTTCTAAAACCCCAGAAAATACAGAGCAGCTTGCTCATAGTAACGTTAACATGAATAGATGGGTTGGGGGAAAAAGTTTCTCTTAGAAACTCTAGAAACTAAAAGAAGGGAACTCACTTCTTCAGTAGTCCATATTTATTCTTCCAATCAACAGTACAAGGATATGACTACTAGGAAATGACTTTCCTTCTCTGGCCAAATTTGTTTGTCTCACAATACTCAGGGTTAAGGAAGCACAAGCCCGCCCCTGTGTCTCTCAGGGTTTACTTATAACATCTTCCCTCCTGCTTCTGCCTGATGTTGCCCCTTGCACATTGCGCTAGATGTAGCAGTTGTTTTCTTCTGCTTTCACACTGCAGTGGAAATTGCTGCAGTAAGGAATCCCACGTCCTTGAATGGTGCTTTGCTTCATGCAGGTGAAGGCTGAATTTTGCTTTCAGGTGAAGTGAGCCCAGGAAATTAGCTTATTAAACATGCAAAGACCTTGGGCCAAAATAAAATCAGATAATACTCAGGATCTAGAATGATATGAAAATACTGCTTTCCCTAATACTCTATAGTATAAGAAATAATCTCAAAACAAATGCAGGTAGATTTGTTGAGACATTAGTCTCATAAAAGTTGATTGCCTCAAATTTGCATTATTTTTTCAAAAAAGCATTTACGATTACGATATCTTTATTCTAAGGGTAAAAAAATATACATGTGCTGATGTAGATACCAAAGAAATGGTATCTGTAAAAAAATCAAGGTCAGAAAATTTACTTTCAGTGTTAACATCTGACCAAACTTTACCTTGAATTATAACTTTGTCTTCTCCTAGGAGATTGCATAGGATCATGGATTATTAATTTACTGTTTCTCCTCTTTCTGCAGATATGAGCTTGCATTTCTGATCACCACCTGCGTTCACGTATTTGTATCCCTCTCTGCTTCCTGCTCTTCCCTCTTTTCTGCAACCTGCTACCTTTTAGTGGTAGAAAAGAGTTAATAGGTTCATTGACTTGAATGAGATGAAAGTTCTGTAAGGTCAGAGACAGAGGCACATCTTTAAAAGACTGAATTACTTAAAACTAAGTACATGCAATAAGACACTATGAAAGAGAAGTATCTAAAATCTCAAGAACTTTTTTTTTCCTAAGAAATCAACAATCGTTATTTAGTGTAGAGCACTACTTAATATTCACTTCAATCAATGTCCCATCTCTAACGATTGCTTCTCTGAGTGGCATCTACCCGGGGCTCCAGTGATAAATATTTAATAAAGGAAACTCCCTCTACCTTTTTTTTCTTTTTCCCATATGCATTAAATTAATTACTTCATTTTAACAAGCAAAGCTGTTCTTTCAAATGCCACTTCCATATTTCACATTCTTGAAAACTCTTTCTGTATCAGGGTGATTTACAGAAAAACATTTTGAAAGATTAAAGTTTTGGGGATAGATTTTGTCAGGAAAAAACACAAAACAAAAAACAGGTACTTTGTCCCCAAACAAAAAATGTTCTGATATGCTCCTTTCCTTTGGACTTGGTGAGCATTGCCTCATATTTGGTTATTTCAATGAAACAACATAGAAATTTTTCTTACAGCAAAGGGGAACATAAAAACAGCAAAATAAAGACAGAAAAAGTAAACTTACTGTGGAGGGTTTGATTTCCCAGAGACTTTTTTTTCCTCCTTTTATTCTTTTTCTTTTTTGGGTATAATTCTCTGTGCACTGAAGACATTCTGTTCTGGTGAGCTCTGCACTTCTTATTCATGGCAATTACGTTCACATCTTTGATCTTGGATGAGATCTCTTGTGCATATTTTGTTCTATTTATGTCTTTGATCTGGTTTCTTGTGATTTTTTAAGGTTGTGTTTTTATTCGAAAGACGTTCAGCCTACAATATTTAAAAAGGAAAAAAAAAGGTGACATTTAGTTTATCCATATGACATTGTCTTTTTAGGCATATGGATAAATTAGACTGTCTTTATATTTCTCAGCTGCTTCTCCCAATATCCTGATAATTTGTGTGGTTTTTTTTAGCTGTCATAACAGTGGAAAAATCAACAATCAGGTGGAATACAACATGGTCGATCAAATTCATCTCAACAGTTTTTCAATCTTGTTATTATATGTGTCTTAAGAGAATCAAATCGGTCTTCCAATGATCTGGAGGGGATATGGTTGTAAAGTAGCGAGAGAGTAAATTCACAGAGAGCTCTTGCTTACAGAAGGCTTAAGTAGTCTTGCTTATTTGTTACTACCATGATCCTTTAATTTAATATAAATTCATTTTCTTGTTTATGTAACATATCACTTATACTCAGGTTTCAAGAATTTACCTAGGTAGCTTAAAGGCAATATGTATTACTAAATGGAGATTAAATAATAAGATAACAGCTAGCGGTCGCTGTAGTGATGGCAAAGTGCTATGAATAAGGCTGCATGGGACCTAGGAATGTACATGACAAAAATTGGTCACCATGGCAACATTTGAGCAGTGGGAGACAGGGAGCTGAACTGAGCAACACAGAACTGCAGTGGCCTGATTGAAAAGAACTGCCTATAATTTAGCTTGACTGAATTCTTATGTAATATGTTTTCTGTACTATGCAAATGAATATAGAAATATGAGAATCCAAAACAGTCTGTAAATCCAGGCTGCAATAAAAAACATACACCTTTCTTCGAGTGTGAGATTAAGAATTCCAATTTGTAGCAAGCCAGAAGGTTCTTTGTTCCTAATGATCTTAGGCTGTAAGCGTTATCACAGGTATTCTTGCATAAAGCCATGTCTAGAAACAAGATTTCCATATTTTAGAGGCCTATTTAGGAAAACACTAAATATCGTTTTGCAAAAGTAAATCAGACTGGAATTAGAAGGCATAGAAAGGTGATGCAACTATAAGAAATTGTTAAGTTGAACAGTTCCATGGTGAGCCTCACCATGGAAAATATAACTTAATAATGTTTTTCATTTAGTTTATTTCTAGCCAGTTAAATTCTAGCTCCTTGAATTTCAATTCCAATTGATTTGTATTTCATGGAATTATAGAGATAGAAGGGAACTCACACAGCTACATAATCTAGTGGACAAAAATCAAATGGTTTTTTGGAGGGTGGGAGTTATAGGGTACTTTTACAGAGTGCTCATACCACGTGAATAGATAAGGACTACCAGAATATCACTTATTCAAAGTGTTATAAGAGCAATGACACCTCCGTTAATAAATTTTCTAAGCATTTAATCTCTTCCTAAGATTCAGTACTGTTGATCAGATAAGCACTGTATATATCATGTAAGGTAGAATTACAATAAATGATGTAGCTTAATGGTAATAGTCCTTCTAAATTGTGCTTATGATAATAATAATAACAATAAATTGGTAGTAATTATAAATATGATAAGAGCTTAAATGTACTGAGTGCTATGTATCTTCCAGGCACTCTGTTGCTGCCTCATTTTATCCTCACAAAATTGCTGCAAGATAGAAGCAATCATTCTTCTCATTTGGCAGATAGAGGTTTAAAAGGCAAAGTAATTTGCCTAAGGTTACTCGGATACTAATTTGCAAATCTCTGATTAGAACTTAGAGCCATCTGGTTCCAAAGTCTCACTTTCTAAGCATGGTTTCTTCTTGCTATTTGTTCAGATTACATCTTCATAAGACCTTTCTTCTCTATTCCTATTACCAACACTTTCCTCTGCCAGGATCATTTCTTAACAATCGTTTGTAGTTTTTCCTTGATAAGTTCCAACTTCCAGCCATGGACACAGATACTGGAAACTTATTTTATCTAATACTCACTGACTTGTCTTTTGCAAATTTGCTAATTGTAAAAATTCCCTCTTTTATGATAACATGTCATTTACCCTTTCCCTCTATTTTATTTGCCTAAGCTGTATTATGAAAAAGAATTTGTCTTTGTTCACATTTTGAATGTCCTCTGTCCAAGAAGTGTATGTGTTGGTATGATGAAAAGATCAGGCAGCAAAAGGGAAGAACTAGCCAGGATTTACTAGCACCCAGAATCCACTTAGGCTGGAAGAGCTACCTGGTGTACTGAATCAGGAAGTTTCTCTGCTCTTTTATGTCTGGCTTCTGTTGGTCAACAGTGCATCTGTGGGATTCATCTATGTGGTTTTCAGTAGCAGTGTCATTTCTGTATAGTATTCCATTGTGTGACCATTCCACAATCTATTCATCTACTCTATTGTGAGTAGACATTTGGATGTTTCCCATTTGGAGTTAGTATGAATAATGCTGTTATAAACATTCTAGCATATATCTCTTGGGAAATAGAAACTTTTTTTAGGTTTTATCATTGGTGGGGCATAGGATATGCAAATACTCAACTCTTGGCAGTAGACACTGCCTAAGAGTTTTCAAGCATTGTTATACTATTTTTCTTCCCACCAACAAGGAGTATAGAAAAATTCCAGGTTCTCCCCATCTTCAACAACACTTGGTGTTGCCAATGGTTTTAATTTTAGTCATTCTGGTGGTTTGGGAATTGTATTGTATTGTATCGTGGTCATGTGAATGAGATTGTGCCCCTTATTCTATGTTTCTGTTCCATATAGATATGCGTGTGTGTGTGTGTGGAAACTTTTCAGTATCTTGCCCATTTTTCTATTTGTTCATCTGTCTTTCCCTTGACTCGCAAAAAAGTGTTTATGTTTAATGATAAATCAATGCACTGATAAATCATATTCATGGGAAAAGTTTTACTCTTTTTCCCTTCTTTACAGATCTTTATTTATTTTCTCCTTTCAAAATACCTGAGTGTTAGCTAAGATGCAATGTTGCCTGGTGCTGTGGCTCATACCTGTAATCCCAGCACTTTGGGAGGCTGAAGAGTGAGGAATGCTTGAGCCCAGGAGCTCGAGGACAGCCTCAGCAATGTAGAAAACCTTATCTCAAAAAAATTTAAAAAAAAAAACAAAAAACTAAGTTTGGTGGTGTGTGCCTTCAATTTCAGCTACTCAGGAGGCTGAGGCAGAAGGATGGTCTGAGTCCAGGAGGTCCAGGCTGTGGTTAGCTGTGATTGTGCCACTTCTTACCAGCTAGGAAGACAGAGTAAGATCCCAACTCAATGACAACAACAAAAAAAGGTACAATCTAGTCTGCTGTAATAAGAGACTCAAAATGCAATGGCTTAAATAAGGCAGAAAGGTATATCTTTCTCATGTAACAGTCTAAACAAGCCAAGATATCAAGATCAAGCAGCTCAGCTATGTTAAAACTGAGGCTCCTTCCTTCTCAATATCTGAAATTCTGAAGGCAATCCTAAAAGCAGATTATCACCATTTCAGCTTTTAGGCTCAGAGGTAAGAGGAAAGAAGAGAGGGGCATGCTCTTTTTCCTTTCTGGATATGGCTTGGAAGTTTGACACTCACCTCCCACTAGCTAGGTTTCAGCTTTATGGCCAGACTTCTCTTAATGGAAAGAAGGCAGGGATATATCATCTTAATTTGGTGCCCATTTTGCTTAAATATATCTTCTATTATAGTGGAAGAGGGGGAGAAAAAATATATTGTTAATGATCTATAGTTTTTGCCATCACTCCAACTGAATTAGAGATCAGATCTAAATCCTGAATTTAGAGACCAGAAAGATGTTTCAGGTAGGCACCTCCAGTGTAGTTATTTCAGATACAAGACTGGGATTTAATTCCAGGTAGCAGTCACCAACAGTTATAGCATTTCAAAAGTTATTTTTTTTCTCTAAGGAATTAAGAGCTTGCACAAGATTTTTCACATGGAAACAAAATTGGACATGTTGGATTTAGATTGTCCAGGTATGGTCATATAATTTATAAACCAATGACAACGTTTAGGGGTGTTTTATTAGTTTGTGAGAAGTTCTGTAACAAATATCACATAAGAAATTTATATTCTCACAATTATGGAGGTATCAGAAGGGTTAGTTTCTTCTGAGATCTCTCTCCTTGGCTTATAAATGACTCAGTGTCTTTACGTGGTCTTCCTTCCATGTGTGTCTGTGTCCTCAGCTCTTCTGCTTATAAGGAGAACAAATACACTAAATTAGAGTTTTCAAACATGGGACTTCATTTTGATTTATAAAATTACCTCTTTAAAAACCCTATCTCAAAATATCGTCACATTTTGAGGAACTGAACTATAGCACTTCAACATATGAATTTAGGGAACAAAGGGAGGGCACAATTCAGCCCATAAGAGGTATAAAAGGCAGATTAGTTGATTGTAGTGATGCATCTATACAAATGAAAAAGGGAAATTTTGTGAGAAATTTCAGGCTAGCAATTTTCAACCGGGTCACTTACTCTTGACAACGTTGAGGGTATCCAACAGTTGTGAAGCTTTTTCTTCCTTTGTGAACTTGAGATGTGAATGAGTGTTTGTGAAGATGATTCTTCCTTCTTCGATTCCCATTATTCACAGAGGCTCTTTCTGTGTGTGGTACCGGAGAGTCCAATTCCCAAGCACAACAGCGCCCCTATGGGTAAGTGCATTGCCAGGTGCCAGTGTCAGTACAGGAACATGCGTGCTCTTAGCTGCAGGTCCACAAATGAGAGCTGAGATTCTCTGCCATTCAGCCTGCTCTGTGTTGGCTGTAGACTTGAAACTACTGGTGTGGTTTCCCACAGCCAAATAAAGAAGATCCAGGGCTTGGGACAGGGCTTCTTATGCTATGAGTATAGAAATCAGAGTAAGAACTCTGGAGTGAGGCGTGTCATAGGAGGGTACACGGAGGCACTGGGACCGGCTCAGGAATACAGCCGGGGGAGCAGGAATTGGAATGAAGAGGAACTGCAGTGGAGGAGAGGAAAGTTTGGGATGGAGGGAGGGGTTCATGGTCTATGGCCGTGATGGTGGAAATGGGGCAGGTTGTGTCCTTCCCTTGTAGCTGTCATTTCTCCTCACTTCTGCCATCTTTCAAAAGTTGATTAGAAGGGTGTTTGGAGCAGTGGAAGGGGTATAAGAACTGGGAAAAAAAGGAAGGAAAGAGGATTATGGGATCTACAGTAACTGGAGAAAAAGAAGCTGATACAGAAGCAGGGAAAACTGAGGTTTTGGAGCAATGCAACTGGGGCTGTGACTCCAGGCATACCCACATGGGTGTTTTAATGCCATGCTCGCAATAGTAAACACAAGGAATCTTTTAACTGTTTATACTTTTGTGGTTTGATTTTTTTCACCAAGAAATCATGATCATGAGATTATGTTTTCCCAATCTAAAAATAAATACCTGGAATCACAAATAAAAGGTAGATTAGTTTAATTAAGTTTAAATTTATTTAGAGATTATGAGATGAGAAGCTGTTTCTGGAAATTCTACATATTATATTTAATTCTGGAAGACCACGTGCTTTAATTTGGTGTAAAAATAAAAAATTACAGAGCTGGATGAATACGTTTTCCTGTGAATATTTGGTGCATACTGGATGTTAGAAAAAAGACCATGAAATCACTTAGACTTAAAAGTATTTGAGTTCTTTCATTCGTTGCATTTGTATCTCTCTGTATAGCTACCATACATGTTGTCAGAACAGTTCCTTCTGTGCACCTGGGCCACATTCCTCCTTAGAGCTATTACCTACATTTGGTGATAACTTAGTTCTAGACAGACAACTAAGCCATAGCCTTATTTTGTTTTTATTTCTTCATTTCTATTGTATATCAGTATCTTTGGACTGAATGCTTACTGCGAGAAAAGCACCATGCCAGCTACTGTGAGGCTTTACCTGGCTGAAGAAATGCTCCTTTGCCCTTCAGCAATTTAGGAACTAAGTGGGGGTGACAATCATCCTAATTCCCAGTCCATATGTCAGGAGCAAGGACTGTCATATGGCTATATAATGATGATCACTCTGTAGAGGGTCTCTCCTTGGTAAGCACAGAGCACCGAGACTCGTTCATATATTAGATTTGCTGTCTGGAATCTGTGTGCCATCTGGGACCTGGTGGGAATAGGCCAAGAGGATCACTAATAGTTTAGCTCCTGTGGTTTTTCAGGCAGTTGGGCAGCAATGCTGCACGGGCTTCAGGAGTCCATTGTAACAAGGGTTTTAATGCATATGAAATTTGGAATGAGAAACTTTTTCTGTAATTAGAGAAGACCTCAGAGGGAAGGCGAGATGAAGCCCAAGGAATTGGAAAGACAATAGGGGTGGGAGTCGGGGGGGGCATATCTGTATAAATTAGCCATTGTTTGTGCATATTATAGTGTAGTGTTAAAAGGAAGAAAAGAAAGAACAGCTGATGGTGAGTCTGCTTCTTGTTCACATGCATTGGAAGCAATTCATTCTGGAAATATCTATGGAGTGTCTGATGTATATCATTGACCTACAACACTGAGAAGACAACCATGGGGAAAACAATAAACAATTTCCGCTTTCGAGGAGTTTATGTGCTAATAGAGAAAGGTGCAATGCAAGATAAATAAATTAGCCATAGTATATATTATCTTAGAGATGGATATTATCTTACTATGGGGAAAAAATAAAGTAGGTTTAAGATTATGGAGGGTTACAAGGAAGAATAGTATTTGGAACTGACAAATTTACCTTTGGTATCACCAAGTCCTATGATTTTAAGTCTCTGCCTCCCCATTTTCCCTACCTTCATTCCCATCTCAGGCAGTTAATCATTTTAGGCTCTCTTCCTTTTGCCCCTTCAAAGTATAATGACGGAAGAAGAGTCAAACTCCTTCCACACAGGTCTGGTGACTGGTAAGATGAAGATCACCCTTCCCTCCTCCAAAAGCATTTGATTTCATTATGGGAGTAAGACACCCCAAAAGCAATTGTCAACACTTCAGGCTTCTGAGAGTAGAAACCCCACTCTAGGGAATGCTTTTTATTCCCCAAAGGGTGTGCTGTAGAAGTTGGAATGGAACATTGAGAATGAGGCTATGTTAAAAAAAGATAAGGGTAGCAATCCATGGGTACAACCGGGCAGAAGAAAGAGGAAGTACAAAGGCTCTGAGGAAGGAGAACAGCAGGTGAGGAGTCCAGTGAGCCTGGAGCAGAGAAAGGAGATAGGAGACACAGAGGAGTGAAAGACAGAGATGACATAGGAGCCAGGCCATGTTGGGACTTTTTCATTGTAGTGAGGGCGTTGGTTTTTTTACTCTGAGTTAAGATAACAGCCCCTGGGGCATTTTGAGAAGTGGAATATGCTTAGGCATCCAAATATTTCATGAGCCTGTGTTTCAGATCTGATGTTGTGCCCAGCACTGAAGACACGGTGGTGAATGTAAAAACAATCTCTACCTTTAAGGAATTTAATTTATTGGAGAGTGTGGTCCTTGACACCTTGTAATGAAGGGGCATGTCAGGCTAAGAGCAGGTGTAGTGGAGAAAGTACATGCTTGGCAAAAAGATCTTAGGTGTGAGCTGTAACTTGGTCAGTTACTTTGAGCAGTATTAGGAAGATAACCCAAGCCTCATCCTCAGTGACCCGCTCTAACTTCTACAGCCCACCCTCTGGGGAAAAAATAAAGCATTTCTCAGGGTGAATTTTCTACTCTCAGAAGTCTGAAGTGTTGACAATTGCTTTTGGGGTGTCTTTCCCCCATAATGAAATCAAATGCTTTTGGAGGAGGGAAGGGTGATCTTCATCTTACCAGTCACCAGACCTGTGTGGAAGGAGTTTGACTCTTCTTCCGTCATTATACTTTGAAGGGGCAAAAGGAAGAGAGCCTAAAATGATTAACTGCCTGAGATGGGAATGAAGGTAGGGAAAATGGGGAGGCAGAGACTTAAAACCATAGGAGTTGGTGATACCAAAGGTAAATTCACCCTGAGGGGCAATATGGTAGTGCATGAACTAGGTAAACACATGAGGGTAATTGAGTTACACAGATGTAAAGGAGGTCAACAAGAGAGTGACAAAACATCATGGAAGTAGTTGGCAGAGAAATGATGAGTGCATTAGGTAATATTGTAGAAGTGAAAACATTACTAATTGGTAATAAACTGTATAAAAAGTGTGGAGACAGATATTGTATATTTTACAATGAATGTACTAGCACCTCTTTTTTTTTTTTTTTTAAGAGATGCCCCAAAGTCTTGAATTTTTTAAAAGATTTTGAATCTTTTTGGAATTTCCTTTTAGAAGCAACCTGGTATCTTAAGTCAGTATTATTTTCTTAAACATTTGCCTATTTTTAGTGTGAAAAAAAGAGCAAAGTCACCTCCATCTTATTTCTGTTTCTTTTTATTTCTTCTCTCTCCCTCCCTTTCTTTCATTCTTTCTTTCTTTCTTTCTTTTTTTTTTTTTTTTGACACAAGGTCTTGGTTTTTTTTTTTTTCACAAAAGGAGAAAACATCTAAATTATTTAATGCTTTATACCAAGAGTTGGTAAACATCTTCTGTAAAGAGTCCTGTAATAAAATATATTAGGCTTTGCAGTTCATACAATTACTAAGGTGTACTGTTATAGTACAAAAGCAGTTATTGACAGTATGTAAATGAATGAGTATGTTTGTGTTCCAATAAAACTTTATTTTCTGAAATAGGCAATGGGCCAGATGTAGTTCTTGGGCCACATTTGGCCAATTTCAGCATTATATTGATATCTTTGAAATCTGTCTTTGCTAAAGATTCTTTTACTTGCAACGATTTTTTTGTTTAGCTGATGTAATTCATTTTCATTTCTATTCCCTATCATATTTTGTAACAAAATTCAATGGTTATTACAGCAGAATTTTTAAAAGGTTAAAACTTTTCAGGTTTTTTTTTCTTTCTCAAATTTCTGTCTTTTGTAGGCTTTAAGATGGATCCAAGTAGTATTAAGGCTTTTAATTGCCTACTTCCTTTTCCCTGAAGCAAATAAGATTCAAAACTTCTTGTGTCATTTTTACGCTATACCACCCTTGTCATCAGTAGTTTTCCATTGCAAATGTAATAAAAAAGTGAAAATTAATTTTCTATCATTTGAATCAAAATGTCCCAATGTCTCGATAAGGTGCTAAAGTAAAACTGTAAAGTTAATGGAATATTATAATCTGCAAGATGCTCTTTTGTTGAAGAAAGAAAATTGGCTCATCTTCCATGGCTTAAAAGGCTTATAGTAACAGGACCAATGAAATCAGCAATTAACAGTAAAAACATCAGATAAAAATGAACCAATCCCATCTTTTTTAACTGAGAGAAGAGAAATTCCTGTTGGAATACTCAAAGATTCTTTTCTGTTTCATTTATAATGCTTAGGTAAACAAATGCCCTTGGTTCCAAATCTTGCTTTGGAAAAAAAATAGCAGTATTAAAAAAGCAACATTTATTCTTTGCCCGCACAGGAGTGATTAAAATGTTGACGACATTCTGGCATCTCTGAGCTTTGTGACAGCTGCCATTGCTATCGTGCCCAGCCATAGAGCCAGGGCCGGCTTTATTGGTAAACTGCTCTGCTGGGCCACAGACTCTCTGCCTCCATTGTACACCAGCATCTGCTGCCGTGTTTTAAAGCTGCCTTCCACAAACTTTGACAAAGGTGAAGATTCCATGCCACATTCATTTGCTCCTTCAGGAGAACAGGTCGGTTTTCTAGGACAGGGACCATAAACTTTCATTCTTGGAAATTAATTATTGGAAATTAAAGTTACATTTCATCCCTGATTTTGCTAGTAACAAAAACAGTTTCACTTCTTGTGAAACCTACGGTCAGAAAATGGAAATTACATTGAGTTGCATTTTCTTTTTTGACAGAAGGGAGAATGAAGGCTTCTAACAAGCCTCACCAAATAAGACTGGCATCTTTTAGGCATTTTCCAGCTTGTCCCAATTTGTGGAGACGGCTAGTACCACGTCATTCCCTGATGACAACAGCTTCCAATGTGGCTGTACCAACACTACCAAGCTATCCATTTAAAAAGAGAAGCATGTAAAATCCAGATTTGAAATTCAATAAGGAATTCAAAGAAAGTCTAGCTTTCAGTCCATCTCCTAGCTAAATGAATAAATGAATAGGCAAACTATTGCATCAAAAAAAACCAAAAAATTAAAAGGCAACCAAAGGAAGCCTTGCTTACTACGCTCTGAAAATAGCCCCGTCTGGAAAGGTATGCTTTTAGACTAAGAAAGCAGAAAAAACTAATTAGACAAGAAGCAACCATGAACAAACATGTTAGCAGAATCAATAACTGGAACTGATCAGCTATTTCTTTAATTGTGCCAGCTGGACGTCCGTGATGTGCTTAGCAGAGTGTAATTACCAGTTTCCATCCCATAGCAAAGATTTTTTTCTTTCTTTTACATAAACAGCTGGGCATATGCCATTTTAATAATAATAATAATGATATATTTTTAAAAACTGAAAAATTAGTGCGAAATGAGACATCCCATGTAAGATGATATTTCATGAATAATTATAAGGAGGCCAAGTGAATATGCCAATTGTGCTAACAAGACTGCAAGCTATCAAGGAAATGTAACTAATTTCTTAATTTAAAGGCCATTATGTGTTCCGTGTGCAAGTCTGCATTATTAAAAGTGGGGACAATTTGCTTTGCTGTTTTAGCATGGGTTCCGTAGTTTGTTCTCATTTGAGGAACTATGATTGATTTTGGGCCCAAAGCATTTCCCCTACTGCAGTTTGAAGGACCATGCAATACAGTTGTCTGGTACCATTAGGAGGAATTAAGATGGACTTCGAGCTGTGTAAGTAAAAGGAATAGAGAAGAGAAAGGTTTCACTAGTTAATTCAAAGGGGAAAAAATCCTAGCCCAATTGATTTGTACACTTTTTTTTCCCCGAGTGACAGCAAAACAAAAGTTTGTAAGCATGTAATAGACTGGAAAGACCAGTGTTTAAAAGTCCAAGTTTAGCTGAGTGTAACCAAAGAAAGCTTATCGCTTCTGACATATTGCTGTGGGAAACTGGCCTCTTTAGGGCAGTTGTCACCTGGAAAAGTGACATGTTAAAGGAAATATGTACATAGGGAGTGAAGGGCAAACCAGAAAATACTGGAAGGTTTTGATAAAAGTAAGGATTTACTGATGCTTATTCAAAACTTACCAAAGATGTGTTTTTCTAAAAGGAAAATGTTTCTTCGATTTATTTGGGACAGAATAAAAGAACCCATAATAATACATGCGTTGACACATTTGCTCCTAAATATAAAAAGCTTATTGGGGTGGCAGGGAGCAAAATAAATTTTCAAGTGACAAAGGGTCCTAGGCCCATTTTTATTTTTTATTTTTCTGAGTTCATTGTTCCACATTAAATTAAAAAGAGGACTGCTTTAGTCAGCAGGCATAATTCACCACAGGGGAAAGACTATAGCTACATTGTGGTTGTTGATGCCTGTGTTCTACCAGCCCTGGAGAACCGTTCTTGTTTCTTTCTTGAATTTCAGGGATCAGAATCCCTGAACTCTTTCTTTTCATGACCAACTATTCAGTTTGACTTGGTTGAATTTGGTTCATTTGAGTGCAATTCACTCGATCTTTTATTGTGCAATTACTATGCACCAGACTATTGGAAGGACTATCAACCTCCAATCCCAGAGGGTATTGTACAAATCCATTTTCTCTCTAAAGGCAGTCAAGCCAAGCTATTAATACTAGGCAACAAGGAAGAAGTAAGTTGCTGTCTCTAAGTACTTTCTACCTTGGGGTTGCTAGCAGTCTGGTTTGAATGGGAATGGTGGAGACCCCATTTCTCTTGTTGGTAATTTGCTTTATGACTTTAGATAGGTTATTTGACCTCTCTGGAGGCTTGTGAATCTCATTTGTAAAATGGGAAATACAGTATTTATTTATCTCATAATATATCTCTTCTGAAGGAAAAACATTAAATTACAGACAAGTACTAAAAATAAACTCCTAGGTTCTCAATATCCAGAATTCACAGAAGTTTCCATTGGGTAATAGATTGTTGCTTCTAATTATTTTTGTTAGCATTTTCATTTCAATAATAATGAGTTATGTGTGTGAACAACAGCTAGAAAATGGGGACAGAAGGGAAGTACACCTCATCTCAACAAGGGTACTTGCATAATGAACGTTTATATACCCTGAATTGTACCCTACTTCTTTAAAATAAAAAATTTTTTTTAAAAATGAGGAAATAAGTATTCTTTAAATATTAGATTCTTTCAAGTTGAAAGAAAGAGACATCTCAGGTTACTAGACGCTGAGTTTATTCTATAACACAAGAAATGGGAAGTTTAGCCACCACACAACCCCTCTGTGTCCCTAACTCTCAGGTCTCTTCATGGGGAAGTGGTTTTTGTAATCATATCGTGCAGATGTTGTGTGGATAATTTAATTTGTCTATATGGTAAAAAATAGTAAAGAGTATGAGGTTTAGAGAAGAATACAAATGTGTGCTGTATACCACAGAACTTTAGAAAAGTTTGTGTCCAGTCTGATTTGGGGGGAGGAGTAACTGAAGTTCAGATCTCACTTTCTCAGTGATAACACATTAGTGTGTGTGTGTATTTTTTTATAAGTTGGAGTTTCACTCTGTCGCCCAGGCTGGAGTGCAGAGTCACGCTCATGCCCACTGCAGCCTCGACCTGCCGGACTCAGGTGATCCCTCCACCTCAGCCTTCCAAGTAGCTGGAGCTAGAGGTGCATGCTACCACGCCCAGCTAATTTTTTTATTTATTGTAGATGAGGTCTCACCAAGTTGCCCAGGCTGGTCTTGAATCCCTGAGCTCAGGCAATCCTCTCCCCTTGGCCTCCCAAAGTGCTGGGATTACAGGCTTGAATACCACGCTTGGCCTTATTCAATACTTTAATAATCTGTGCCCTCTTCCTGATTTTCTTCTTGTCTTCTTGCTTTTTTAGCATGTTATTTAATTTATGATTTATTGTGCATGTTGTTTTTTGTCTGTATCTGCCTATGGAATATAAGCTCCTATTGCTTTTTCCCATGAATTAGCCAGAGTGTATGGACTTGGCCACCATGGGGAAGAGTTGGAGGTTTCTCAAAAAACTAAAAATAGAACTGCTATATGACCCAGCAAGCCCACTGCTGGGTATCTATCCAAGAGTGGAAATCGGTATACTGAAGACATACCTGCACATTCATGTTTATTGCAGCACTGTTCACAATAGCCAAGATATGGAATCAACCTAAGTGTTCACTAACAGATGGATGGATAAAGACGATGTGCTACATATACACAATGGAATATTATTCAGCAACATAAAGAGTTGGAATTCTGTCATTTACAACAACATGAATGTACTGGAAGACACTTTGTTAAGTAAAATAAGCCAGATACAGAAGGACAAATTTCACATGTTCTCACTCGCATGTGGAATCTAAACATTAAAAAAATTGAACTTATGGTGACAGAGAGTAGAATGGTGGTTACCAGAGGCTAAAATGGGCAGTGGGAAGACGGGGCAAATGGGGATGGTTAGTGGGTACAAAAATTCAGTTTGATGGAATGAGTAAACCTAGTATCTGGGAGCACAGTGGGGTAGCTATAGTTAACAATAATTTATTTCATATTTAAAGATAATGAAAACAGTGGAATTAGAATGTTCCTGACACAAGAAATAATAAATACTTAAGGTGGTGGATACGCCAACTACACTGGTTTGATTGTGTCTGTATCAAAACATCACATGTATCTTATAAACCTATGCAACCACCATGTATTCATAATAATTAATTAAAATATGAAAATAAAATTTATAAAAACTAAGTTACAGGGTGTATGGACAATGGATAAATGGATTTTTAATATTAACAAAGTCGCTTAAGAAAACAAGTACTGCAAATATCACCAGAGCATAGTATGTATACTAGATAGAACATGATTTTCCTCTTTATACAGTCTATTAAAAAGGTAAGATATATTTTATTGGCAGAATGATTAATTGGAAATGTTTGCTCTTATTTTTAAAATTGTAGTAAAATACACTTAACATAAAATTACTATTTTGAAATGTGCAATTCAGTAGTATTAAGTACGTTAGTATTGCTATGCTACTATCACCACTATTCATCCCTAGAACTCTCTTCATCTTGCATAACTAAAATTCTATACCAGGTATTTCCAACCTATGACCCAAGAGTTGCATGCGGCCCAGATCAGCTAGTAATGCAGCCCCGCAAAATTTCTTAGCATCATGCGTTTTTTAGCATTTATTTTCTTCATGCATAATTCCATTTTTGAAGTTCACAATCATACCTTATTCATGACATTACTTTTTGGCAGCATATATATTTTGTGAGTAGCTGTTTCCAATTATGAAGTACATGAAGAACAAAATTCAAACAAACATTTATTTATTTTTGAGTTGGAGTCTCACTCTGTCACCAAGTCTGGAGTGCAGTGGGCGCTCCCGGCCACTGCAGCCTCAACCTGCTGGGCTCTGGCAATCCTTCCACCTCAGCCTCAACCTGCTGGGCTCTGGCAATCCTTCCACCTCATTTGGAATTACAGGTGCGCGCTACCACACCTGGCTAATTTTTTTGTATTTATTGTAGAGATGAGGTCTCACCAAGTTGCCCAGGCGGGTCTCAAACCCGCGGGCTCAGGCTATCCACTCACCTCAGCCTCCCAAGGCGCGGGATTACAGGCTGAGCCACCGAGCCCAGCTCAAACAAACATTTCTGATCACCTTGAGAACTCACTGAGAATTGCAACTACTTCCATTGAACCAAACATTGATAGATTAGCTTAAAAAAAAAAAGTCAAATGTTCCACTAGCTTTATATTGTTCATATTTTTTCAAAAATTTATAATAAAAATATTTTTAAAAGAGGTCTTTATATATATACACTAACTATACTATATAATTTATGTGCAGCCCAAGACAATTCCTCTTTACTCCATACACCCCAGGGAAGCTAAAAAGGTACTTGATGGGGTCCAGAGAAGTCAAAATTTGGACATCCCTGCTCTATATTCATTAAATAACTCCCCATTCCCCCTTCCTATCAGCCTCTGGAAACCATCATTTTACTTTCTGTCTCTATAATTTTTGTTACTCTAAGTACCTCTTATAAATGAAAGCATACACTATTGGTCTTTTTATGACTAGCTTATTTTACTTAGCAAAATATCCTCAAAGTTAATCCCTGTTGTAGCATGTGTCAAAATTTCTTTTCCTTTAAGGCAGAGTAATATTCCATTGTATGTATCTATCACATTTTGTTTATACATTCATCCTCAATAGATGTTTGATTTGCTTCTACAATTTAGCTATTTGTGAATACTGCTGTTATAAACACAGGAATACAAATATCTCTATGATATGCTGTTTTCAATTCTTGTGGGTATATATGCAAAAACATATTTGCTGAGTCACATGGTAATTCTATTTTTAATTCTTTAAGAACTGGCATACTGTTTTTCATAGCAGCTCTACTGTTTTACATTTCTCCCAACAGTGCACAGCAGTTCTAATTTCTTGATACGCTTGCCAACATTGGCTGTTTTCTGCTTTTAAATTTTTCTTAATATTTTTTGATAGTGGTCATTTAAATCGGTGTGAGATGGTATATCATTGTAGTTTTGATTTGCATTTCCTAAGTTATTAGCAATGTTGAGCATCTTTTCATGTGTCTACTGGCCATTTGTACATCTTTGGAGAAATGTGTATTTAAATCCTTTGCTCACTTTTGAATCAGATTATTTTGCTGTTGTTGGGTTTTACAAGGTTGGATATTAATCCCTTATCAAATATATGATTTGCAAGTATTTTTTTCTCATTTTTGTGAGTTGCCTTTTTATTCTGTTGGTAGTGTCTTTTTCTTTTCTTTTCTCTCTTTCTTTCTTTCCTTCCTTCCTTCCTTTCTTTCTTTTTTTTTATAGTGTCTCACTCTGCCACCCAGGCTGGATCATAGTTGAATCAAAGTAAGCGCAATCATGGCTCACTGCTGCCTCACCCTCCTGGGCTCAAGTGATCCTCCTGTCTCAGTCTCCCAAGTAACTAGGCCTCCAGGTGCAAAATATTATGCTTGACTAGTTTTAAAATTTTTTGTGGGGACAAGGGCTCATTTAATTACCAAGGCTGGTATTGAACTCCTGGCCTCATGCGATCCACCCACCTTATCCTCCTAAAGCAGAGACTGAGCCATTACACATACAGCTAGTGTCTTTTGATGCACAAAATATTTTTATTTTCATGAAGTCCAACGTGTCTACTTTTTCTTGTTTCCTGAGCCTTTTGTGCCAAATCCAAGAACTCATTTGTCAAATCTGATGCTGTGAAAATCTTGTCCTGTATTTTTTTCTAAGAGCTTTATAGTTGTAGGTCTTATGTTTAGGTCTTTGATCCATTTTGTGTTAACTTTTGTATGTGGTGTTAGATAAAGGTTCAACTTTTTTTTTGGTATGTGAATATCCAGTTTTCCCAGCACCGATTGTTGAAGAGAATGTCATTTCCCTATTGATTGGTCTTAGATTGTTGAAAATCATTTAACTATGTATGTGAGGGTTCTGCTAAACTCTCTATTCTGTATTATTGGTCTATATGTTTATCTTTATGCCAGTACAACACTGTTTTGACTACTGCAGCTTTGTAGTAAGTTTTTAAGTCAGGAAGTGTGAGTTCTCCAGCTTTGCTGTCTTTTTAAAGATTGTTTTAGTTACTTGGGGTCCCTGAGAATCTATACACATTTTAGGATACATTTTTCTATTTTTGCACAAGATGTCATTGAGGTTTTAATAGGGATTACTTTAAATCTATAGATCACTCTGGGTACTGTTGACATCTTAATGACATTAAGTCTTCCAGTTTATGAACGTGAGATGTTTCTCTATTTATTTGTGTCTTCTTTAATATTTTCCCACATGTTTTATAATTTTCATTGAACAAATATTTTGCATCCTTGGTTAAAGTAATTCCTAGCTATTTTATTATTGATTCTTTTTTTATACTATTTTAAATGAAATGATGTTATTTTAAAATTAAAAAAAAGTTTTATATTTCTTTTTCCAATTGTTCATTGTTAACATTTCGGAATGCAATTATTTGACTTTGTATATTGCTAGTTTGCTGATTTAATATATTGGTTAAAATCAATTTACTTTTCAGAATCTTTATGATTTTCTCTATACAAGATTGTATCATCTGCAAGCATAGGTCATTTTACTTTTTTCTTTTTAATTTGAAGACCTTTTAATTTTTCTTGCCTAATTTTTCTGGCCAACACTTCTAGTGCTATGTTGACTAGAAGTGGTGAACACAGGTATCCTTGCCTTTTTTTCTGATTTTAGAGGAAAAGTTTTCAGTCTTTCATAGCTGAGTATAATATTCGCTGTGGGTTTTACAAATACAATTTTACCTTGTTGGGATAGTTTCCTTTTATCCCTAGTCTATTGAGTGTTTTCACCATGAGAAAGTGATGAATTTTGTCAAGCATTTTTGTTGCATCAATTAAATTAATAGTGTGGAGTTTGTTTTCTTTATTCTGTTAATGTGGTGTTTTACATTAATTGATTTTCATATGTTAAACCACACTTGCATTTCAGAAATAAATCCCACTTGCTCATGGTGTAAAATCATTTTAATATAATATTGAATTCAGTTTGCTGATATTTTGTTGAGAATTTTTGTCTGGCTTTGGTAATGCTGCCTTCATAGAGTAAGTTAGAAAGTATTCTCTTCAGGTTTTTTTTTTTTGAAAATTTTGAGAAAGATTGATGTTAGTTCTTTAAATGTTTACTAGAACTCACCAGTGAAGCCATCAGGCTCAGGACTTTTATTTGTGAGGAGAGTTTTGGTTACTAATTCAATTTTCTTACCCATTGTAGAGCTATTCAGATTTTCCGTTTCTCCATGGTTCAGTCTTGTCAGGCTTTACGTTTCTAGAAATTTGTCCATTTCATCTATTTATCCAATTTGTTTGTGTACAATATAGTATTTGCCTATTATCCCTTTTATTTCTGTAGAATTAGTATTAATGCTCTCAGTTTAATTTCTGATTTAGTAATTTGAGTCTTCTTTCATTTTCTTACTTCATTTAGCTAATGGTTTGGCGATTTTGTTTATAATTTCAGAGACTCAACTATTGCTTTTATAAAATTGTTTTTCTATTCTGTATTTTATTTACTTCGGCTCTAATTTTTATTATCCATTTTCACCTGCTAGCTTTGTTTTAGCTTATTCTTCTTTTTCTAGTTCTTTGAGTTATAATTTTAGGTTTTTAATTTGAGATATTTCTTATATTTTAAAGTAGTTAAATTAATTAATTGTTTTAATATGTGGTTATGAATCTCCTCCGTAGCACGATTTCATTGCATTCCATATGTTTTGGTATGTTGTATTTTGTTTTCATTAATCTCTGAGTATTTTAAAATTTTATTGTGATTTATTTTTTGATTCATTGGCTATTTAAAAGTTTGTTGTTTGGCCATTGCTAGGCCATTGCCACTGCCACAACCATTGAGTTGCTAAGCTATGGTGTGGCCATGTGCTCTTTGAGCTATGGTCAGACCATGTTTTCTTAAGTTTTGGCCCCTCCCTTACCTTGGGGAGGTGAATCTCCTCTTTCTTTGTCTCTCTAATTTGCTTTTAAAATAAACTGTATTTCCTAATCTGCAAAAAAAGTTTGTTGTTTAATATCTATAAGTTTATGAATTTTTCAGTTTTACTTTTATTGTTGATTTCTAACTTTATCTTGTGGTGGTTACAGAAGACACTTTGTATGATAGCTACCTTTTGAAATCGACTGAGACTTAATATGTGATCTAACATATGGTCTAACTTGGAAAATGTCCTATGTGCACTTGAGAAAAATGTGTATGCTATTGTTGTTGGGTAGAGTACTATATATGTCTGTTAGGTCTAGTTTGTTTATTGTGTTGTTCAAGTCATCTGTGTCCTAACTTATCTACTGTCTAATTGATCTCTTCATAATTCAGAGTGAGGCATTGAAGTTTCCAACTACTATTGCAGAGTTTTCTATTTCTCTCTTCAATTCTGTCTATATTTGTTTTATATATTTTGATGGTTGGTTATTAGATAGGTAAATGTTTATAATGATTATATCTCCTTGATGTATTGAACCTTTTATTAGTAATTAATGTTATTTATCTCGTATCATTTTTTAAATTCAAAGTCTATTTTGTATATTAGTGTAACCAATCTACCCTACTCTCTTATGGTAGTTATTTTTTTCCATCCTTTCACTTTCATTTAAAAAATTTTTTTGTATATTTTTAAGTTGTGTACAATGAAATTTATACCTATACAGATATGTATATGTGAAATGATTACAATAGCCAAGCATAGTAACATGTCCATTATCTCATAGTTACTCATTTTGTGTGTATGTAGGATAAGAGTATCTAAAATCTAATCTTTTAGCAAAAGCCCTAAATAAATATAGTCCTAGTGTTGTACAATAAATCTCTAGATTTATTCATTCTGCACATCTGCTAATTTGTATCCTATATTTCTCCATTTCCTCCCCTCATACAATGCCATGGTAACCACTGTTTTATTCTCTATCTCTCGTGTTTGACTTTTTTTTTTTTTAATCCCACATATAAATGAGATTCTGTGGGGTTTTTTTCCCCTGTGTTTGGCTTATTTTACTTAGCATAATGTCCTCCAGATTCACCTATCTTGTGACAAGTAGCAGAATCTTCTTCCTTTTTTGAAGCTGAGTAATATTTCATTGTGTACACATTCATACACACACACATACACACACACACAAACGCACACACACTACAGTTACTTTATTCATTTATCTGTCAACTGACAATTTGGTTGTTTCCATATATTGGCTAATGAACATGGAAGTGCAAATATATTTATGATTTCATTTTCTTTGGATATAATATACCCAGAATAGGGATTGCTGGGTCATATGGTAGTTCTATCTATAATTGCTTTATATCCTTTTGCTTTCAATCTATTTGTGACTTTGAACCCAAAGTGAGTCTCTTGTAGACATCATAGTTATATCATATTTTTTGTTATCTATATTTCTGTCCTTCATTTACTGTATTACTGTCTACTTTTGTGTTTACTTGATTTTTTTCCTAATGAAACATTTGAATTCTCTTCTCATTTTCTTTTGTGTATATTCTATACCTATTTTCTTTGTGGTTACCGTGGGGATTACATTTAACATCCATGAGTTATAACACTCTAATTTGAATTTTTACCATATTCACTTAAATAACATAAAAACTCTACTCCTTTATAGTTTCATCCCCACTCTCTTTTGTTGATGTCACAGAATTACACCTTTATACCTTATACATTCAACAACTAAACTAATAATTTTTAATTTGTTAGTCTCATATAGAAACCAAAATGTGGAGTTGCACACCTAAGTTATAATAATTCTAGCTTTTATAAGTCCTTCAAGATTTTTCCTTTGACTTTGGTTAATGTGGACCAGAATTAACTGTAATTTACATTCCCAAGTCTTTCTTAGCAGAATTGTTATCTGAATTGGGGAAAAAATTTCTGGTGCTCTCTACTCTGTCTTCTCAGAATTCTGATATTTTAAAAAGGGTGTTATTAATTACGGAGAAGCTGGAGTTCTCCTAGCCAACATCCATGATTCCTTTTCTCTCCCTGTAATAGTATATGTCCTTCCAGCTTGTCCTTTATATTTTCCCAAGCAAAGATATGGAATTATGAACAGTATGTAGTATTGCCTAGTGTGGTTAAAATACACAACAAACTTTAGCTGTGAACAACACAGACTTTTTTGTAACTCTCTTTTTTCACTTAGCAATGTATGCTTTCTCATATCATAGATTATACATATTATATGTGATACATGATATATATGTGTGAAACATTCATTTCAGTGTTTAATTTTAGAAATACAACATACTTATTTTTGCTGTACATTAACCTAAGTTTGGATAGTTAGGTAGTTTAAAATTTTTCACTCTTGAAAACAATTCTCCCATAAACGTTACTCTACCCATCTTAGTTTTATAAGAGTTTTTCTAAGAGATATATACCTAGATGAAGAGTTGCTGGGTTGGAGAGTATGTGCATTTTCAATTTGACAAGATTTTGCAAAATTTCTTTTTAAAGTGACTGTATTAATTTACATTTCTAGAACAGCTTGCAAATGTTTCTATTTCCCCACTTTCCTTTCATAACTCGAAATGTCATAATTCTTTATTTTTACTAACCTGAGAAATAAAATTTATATATTATTGCTCATTCAATTTAAAATTTTTAAATTGTATTTGCCTAGCTAAGCCAATGGGATTCTTTCTCAGGACCTTGAATTTAGGGTAGTGTTTAACCACGGCAAGGAAAAAAAAATTACCTAAGAGCAGCACCTTAATGATAGCATGCATTGCAGGTAAGAGCAGAAGCTTCAGGGTAGCACTTCTCCACAGAACTTTCTGCATGATTAAAATTTTGTTTGTTTGTTTGAGATGGAGTTTCACTCCATTGCCCAGGCTGGGGTGCAGTGGCACACTCAGAGTCACCCTAGCATCGACCTCTAGGCTCTGGCATCCTTCTGCCTCAGCCTTCCAAGTAGCTGGAACTACAGGTGGCGACTACCATGCCTGGCTAATTTTTTTTTTTTTTTTTATTGTAGAGATGGCTAAGTTTTAATTTTTTTATTGTAGAGATGAGGTCTTGCCAAGTTGCAGTCCTCTCACCTCGGCCTCCCAAACTGCTGGGATTACAGGGTGAGTCACAGAGCCTGGCCTCTAAAAGTGGTTTATAACTGCACTTTTCAATATGGCAAAACAAGAGCCACTCATAGCTATTGACTGCTTGAACAGTGTCACTGAGAAACTAAAATGTTAATTTAGTCTAATTTTAATTAATTTCAATTTACTTAAACAGCCACATGTAACTTAAGGCTACCATATTGGACAACACAGATCTAGCCCAACCATTCAGATTCTAGCTCTGGTATTTTATATTTGAATTTGGGCAAATTATTCAATTTCTCCATTCCTCTGTTTCCTTTTGTTTAAAATAGATTTTTTTTTCATAATTTAATGAGTTAAGATGAAAAAGTGCTTGAAATGGTGCTCAGGATATAATTAGCACTTTATGAATTTTTTTAAACTGATAAGATTGAATAGTTGTATGTTTATTTGATCATTTAGATTTCTTCTTCTGTGATTCCTTGTATGATTCCTTTGTCCATTTTACTATTTGGTCATTTGCCTTTTCTTTGATTCAGTCCAAATGAAATTAATTTTAAGGAAACATCTGGTGAGAATTTTAATAAAAATTCTGAAAGAAAAAATGTGGAGATATAGGAATGATAATTTCCAGAATTAGAAAAAAAGGTAAAAAACTTAGAAGAAAGTGTGCTTTGAATATCTAAGCAGGGCAAAGCAAGATAAAGCTGCATTCAGAACTATGGCAATGAAACTGAAAAGCAAGGAACAAAACTCCAGTCTACCATTCTCCAACTGGTCTTTTACTTCCTACACCATTCACTGGATTAGCTTAATTTTTATGAAATACATACTTTAACAATTATTTTGGTAAGGATCTGTAGATGGCAAGTTATTTTAGTCATTGTATGTTAAAAATTCTCTTTCTCTCTCTTTCTCTATCTCTATCTCTATCTCTATCTCTCTTTCTCTCTTCAATGCAATCTGTCTTTGAAATGAAATTCTACACTGGCCATTTCCCTCTTTGGCAATATACAGGTATTAATTTACTGTCTTTGTCTTCTGTTATGCTCATGAGAAGTTTTTTTGTCAATATAATTGCCATTCACTTAGCAGTTATAATTAATTTGAAATGTTATTTTTATAACAACAACAAAAGAAGAATGAATATCCTGAATGCTGCTGAAATTGCTCTCTAGAGCAGACATTCACAAAAAGTTTAAAAGTGTATCCATTCCATCAATGTGTATTTTCTTCTTTTTAGGTCATTTCCAAAACTGCAAAAAATATTATTAAAAAAAAAATCCAAATCACCATTTTAAAAAGAAAATTAAAATTTGATGATTAATATTATTGTCATTTCTAGTTACCATTAAAGAAGGATGATAGCTAAAATTTTTTTTAAATAAAATGTTATTTTAAAAGTCTTATTCATAATTGACAAAAATGTATTATGTCACCTAAAAGTAAAATAAGTAAAATGAAAAACAGTAAATGTATAAGACCTTTGTGGAGAAAATTACAAAACACAGAGAAGCTTGTATAACTCTATAGATAGTCTATGTTCATGGATATGTATAACCATGCATATCCTTGGATATGTATAATAAAGATATAAATTTTTAAATAAATTCCATTCAATTTAATAAATGTCCTTCCTAACATTTCTTTTTAAAGAATGTGGCAAGCTCATCTTACAATTATGATGGAATCACCAAGGGCCAAAAATAAGACAATTTGAAGAAGAATAGTACGAAAGTGAGAACTTGTCCTATATGCAAAACATATGGCAAAACATATAATTAAGAGAGTGCGATATTGGGAAAGGGATAGACTGAGAGACTCATGGGACAGAAGAGGAAACATATGTTAATTTTATTGTCTGCCTTTCTTAGCGTTAACTTTCTTCTTGGGTTTGAAAATTTGCTTTGCAGCTTCATTTTTGAGAAATTTCTGTTTCTGTTTCACTTTTGTTTTTCTCCTTCTCTGTCTTTAGCAATTTTGTAATTTTGAAATTCTCTGAAAGCCTTTGTTCCAGAAACCAGTTAGGCAGCATTTTTTTTTTTTTTTTTTTTTACTGGTCTCTCTTTACAAGGAAATAAGTCTCACCCTGCTTCTGTCTTCAAGTACTAAGTTCCAATTCTCTATTTTGAAACTTGAGTCACCCTTATCCTTCAGAAATGACTCAGCCACCACTGCTGGTTTTTAGCAATTCAGTTCAGCAGACCAGAGCTTTCGGCTTTATTCATTGCTTCCCCAGCCTCTGTCTGCTTTTCATCAGTCTTTATAAAGTGTTTAGAGCAGAGCATGGGAGGATATTTCAAATAGTGAATTTATGGACCCATTCTGAGTAGAAGTCCCTTGGATTATCATGAATTCTGTTTAAAATTTACTTCCAATGAAATTAGAGAGCATAAATTCATGCCTGTGCTATAAAAAAAATCTAATTTGAGTAGGAATAAAATAAATGTCTAAGTGACAATCGAAATTGGATTTTAAGAAAATTCAACATATCTGCTTTTGGCATCTTTACATATGGAAATATTCAATGGACATAAAAGATACGGGCTCATGAAACCATCAAAAATTGAGTATGTGCCCTCTTCTAGCTCTTGACTATCCCCTGTCTAACTGATGACACTGAAAACTGGTAGTCATCTTTGACCTATAGTAATATTTTTTCAGCTATAAGGGCTATAGAGGCCACATCAAGGCAGTCTCTCTTTATTTTATTTATGTTTTACAGCTTCCTATATTTCATTTTAGAGAAAGTTCTACTGCTGTAAATGTGTTTGAACATTCTATCACAGAATCAATCTATAACTTGCTAACTATAATAACACCTAGATCCTGAGACCTTCACAATTCCCCAGAGGAGCATTTGCAAATCATCACTACACAATTAGGTTTTTTCTAGTTTTTTCATCTATAAGGTGGTCATAATAATTTTGATATCATTGGGTACTGTGGGTGTTGCATGAGATCATATGTTGAATAAAGAGACCAACAAAGCTACATGGAGAGGAAAGTTGGCTGATAAATAAGTTTATCTCTCTCTCTGGTTAACTGGCTTTCTCTCCTACATCAACCTGGAATACATGGGATTTGAGTCATGCTAAGAGAAAAAAAGAATATAAACTGCTGTATTTAATTTATGCATAGATAATTGGAAGTAGAAATGTCCACCTCAAAATGGGAAGGACCCCTTAAATTAGAGATTTTAAAGCCCTCAAATACTTTGTCCTGAGATCTGTTCATCTTTCTAGGAGATGTCTGCAATGCTGCACCAGGAAGCTGCCCTAGCCGAAACACATTCCAAAAAGACACTTTCATTTTTAATAAATAAAATATTCAGAAACTCTAACTCCACGAACAATAAGGATCAATGTAGAAGTCAGTGCACAAGTAGATTTATTAAGCACAAGTAGATTTATAGCGTGCATCTGAAATGCTATTTAACAATACAGGAATCCTCAGGAGAAATCAGTGGGGAACAGATGAGTGCTGTAGGAGTTTTGTGGTAGGAGAGCTCATGGTGGTGACTTAGAGTGAGCTAAGGATACTTAATGGGGCCATGAAATCTAAGTATTTTCCTTTGACGGTAAGGAATGTTGGCAGAGATGGTACACAGGCAGAGTGGCTCAGTAGTTAAGACATCAGGCTCCAATCCAGACTGCCTGAATACAAATCCTGATTCTGATTTTTCTTATTTCTGTGATTTGGAGCAAATTACTTCATCTCTCTGTGTCTCAGTTTTCTCATCTGTAAAATGAATTGCAATAATACACCTGCCTCATATGACTATTGTGAGGATTACATATTTTATTGTTTATCAAGTGCTCAGAACAGTGCCTGGCATCTAGTAAACACCGCCAGTTTGTTAAATAAAATAAATAAAAATCTGAGACCAAATGAACCTGCTTTTTTGGAACTCTATGCAAAGCTCACAGTGCTTTGATGGGAAAGGAAGCTTTTTCAAGTCTCCAAAACAGATGGGCTTAATTTCTTCCCCTGCTAAGACTGTTGGACTATTTCTAAACACATAGGAAAACAGTGAACTGCAAAATCGTCTTGAAAGTCATGTTGCTTGCTCAGTGGTTTGTGCAAGTTCTTATAGACTACAGAAAGCAAATTTAGATTAAATGTAGTATTCTCAAAATTTGATTCATTTCTGGGTGCCTGGTCCTGTGTGGTATGAGCTAAGTGTGCTGTTCTTCGAGAATAATTGCTCCTTTTGGTGAGGTGAGCTTATCTGTAGTCACAGAGTATTGGTGAACATGTTACCTTTTTCAATTAGGACCTCTAAAAGAAGTTGTATTTTTTTTATTCTATGATTTAAAATGTTCTGCTCTCTTGTACCGAATGTAATTTGGCATAAGTAGAATTAGACGAGCTACCTTGTCTGCTTAAGTTGTTATCACCCAAGCACTGACTTGAAATAGCACCTCAAGAGAAAAAGAATATAAATCTGCCATGGATGTGTGAGTAACTTGGCTCAGAGTTAGAGCGACTTAAGTCGCGTAATTGTCAGCTAAGACAACATAGCTATTCTAAGGGTTTCCTTCTAGCACCAAATTACAGTCTGTCCAAACAGAGAAAATTAAATTAGACTGCTTATAAATTAAACCTCTTCCACTAGCAACATTTCTCTGCCCTGAAGGAAGTGTTGCTTTCAGGCAATAAGCAGCTTCAAAAGGGTGACAGCTGAATCTGCCACAGAACTTCTAAAGCCATTCAGAAAGGTCAACCTTTTCTCTTTCCCTGACTCCTACTTCTCTCTGAAAGAATGAAATTGTCACTGGCACGTTGTTTCAAATTGTGGTTGGTATCAGGCTTATCACCATATCAGATGTTTGGTATGTTTATCATTTTAGAGCAGTGTTTACAAAGTTGACCTCCTCTATTTGCAGGGGGCAAATTTATGGTTTGCTATTAAGGGCACAATCCAACACCAGAGTACCCAACTCCAGAATGTCTTCTCCACTGCTCTTCTGTCTGTGTGAAATGCCCCCACGGAAATGTAGTTCTTGTGGGTAGAGTCAGAGAAGGGTTTGGCAAACTTTTCCCATAGAGGCCCAGGTAGTAAATATTTTAGGTTTTCCTGGTCCTAACATATCAATGGCAACTACTCAACTCTACCAGGGTGGTACATGAAATCAGCTGTAGACAATATGTAAATGAATGGTCGTAGCTTTATCTCAATTAAACTTTATTTATAGAAAGAAGGAGTCAGTCAGATTTGGCCTGGGGGAGTCTTGTATAGGCAGAAAAACAAAACAAAACAACAAGTCACTTGCATAAAAAAGAAAATGAAATGATTATTTGGTTTCTTCCAGTAAATCTGGAAGCTAAGAAGACAGTGGAACAATATGCACACACTTGTAAATCTCAAGATTTTTACAGCCAATGAAGGTATCTTTCACCTGTGGGAGAAAAGGAGAATATGTTCAGATACATAGAAATTTTAAAAGTGTATCACCAAAGAACTATCACCAAAGTTTTACAAAACTACTTCAGACAAAGGAAAATTAACTCAGTTCAAGAACTCAAAATGGGAAAAAGAAATTTAAGAAATGATGATGAATGACTTGCAAACTGTAGAGAAAATTTAAATAAATAGCAATAAATTACAATATGTGTCCAAAATGAAGTTTTTTAAAAATAATAGACTTTAAGAAAAAACTTACTAATGCCCTAGATTAAAAGCAACTACTATAAAAAGAGATTGTTACTAGTGGAGAATTAGTTAAATATGTTATTGAAATCTAGATATCACTAGATATCACTGAAATCCACAATGCAGAAATACAGTCATGTTTATGTGAAGACAAGTAGAGCACAAGTAGATTTATAAGCCATTGAAAATATGATGAATTATTCACCTTAACACTGGAACAACTGATGACCTATCTGAGAGAAACAAATGAACTCCTACCTCATAATATGTACAAAAATAACTTGCAGAAGAACTTAATGTCTATGAAGGCTTTTAATATCAAAGGAATATATAGACATATATTTGTTAAACTTTGAGGTAGTAAGGTCCCTCGTAAGCCAGACAAGAAATTCATAATTCTTTCATTAAAAAGTGTACAGGTTTGAATCCATGAAAGTATAGAGGTAGTGTATAAATGAAGCATACATAAGAGAAAGAGTAAGAGAAAATATTTAAAAGACTTCTCCCCCATGACTTCAGAATGCAGGAAAAAAGAGTAAAAAAGTTTTTTCACAGGTTCTACCAGGTCTCCTTCTGATTGGTAGCACCATTTAATTTCCATATACAACTTGAGCTGTGATTTGAAAAAAATACTTGCATGTGAAAGCAAATAAAGAAAAAGATGCAAAAACAAAACAGCATAAAATACAAATGTAAAGTTTTCTTTTTCCCCTAACAGAGCATAAACAGAGTTCTTATAGGGCTTTACAGAATCAGTGAAAGAAATAATCTAAACCCCTAGGACTTTATATATAAGGAGAACCTCCTCACACTCATATATATACACACACACACCCTCTACTATTCATAAACTAAAAATACAGAAAAAAAGTCATCTGAACAGACTCTGAATGTCAAAAATCTTATCATTTTAGAGCAGTGTATTGAGAAATAAGATTAAATTTTACATTATGAAAATTATAAGAAAAATTTAAAAATTATGAAATGTATATCAGCAATATAATTTATTAGGATAATGAATAATTAAAGGGGGAAGAAGTGAAATTAGAGAAGACCAGAATAATTATTAAATTTTAAAATGAAGTGGAGGTAGTGACTAGCAGATTGGCTAGTACAGAAAATCAATTCATATATTAAAAAATAAAACCAAATATTTTAAAGAAATTCTGAAACAAGCAAGCACTCAGAAAATATGGCACTTGCATATATATATATATTTATTGCATATATATTATTTATTATATTGCATATATATATATATTATATTGCATATATATATATATATATTTTTTTTTTTTTTTAATTGGAGTCTCACTCCATCACCCAGACTGGAGTGCGGTGGCTGCTCCCAGCCACCACATCCTCGACCTGTTGGGCTCCGGTGATCCTTCCGCCTCAGCCTTCCAAGTAGCTGGAACTACAGATGCGTGCTACTATGCCCGGCTAGTTTTTGATTTATTGTAGAGATGAGGTCTCGCCAAGTTGCCCAGACGGGTCTCGAACCCTTGGGCTCAGGCAATCCACTCACCTCAGCCTCCTAAAGCCACTGAGCCCGGCCTGCATATTTTTTCTAATTAAATTATATGGAGAAATGTTATAGCTGACTAATACATCAATCAAAATAATGCAGTAAAAAATAAAAAATATCTAAAATGATGGATGATAAGCAAAATTGATAAATCACAATTTGCACATAAATTGCAGTTGGAAAAATAGTTATAGAAATTAACAAAATGCTAACATTCTTAAAATTTTATATTTCATGAAATAATTGAATAAGGGAGAACAGAAGGTGTCTGTGAATACTGATCTATCATTAAGCAGTTTATTCTTATAATATCTGTTGGATAGTTTCGGGGGATAGAGGAGTTAAATTTTTTCTAAATTTATTAGCCTCTATGAAGGGCACTTAACAGATGCTATTTCTTATTTGTTCGAAGAGTACAATTTTTTTTTTCTTTAAAGATAACTAGCCGGGCTCGGTGGCTCAGCCTGTAATCCCGCGCCTTTGGGAGGCTGAGGTGAGTGGATTGCCTGAGCCCACGGGTTCGAGACCCACTTGGGCAACTTGGTGAGGTCTCATCTCTACAATAAATCAAAATGAGCTGGGCATGGTAGCGCACACCTGTAGTTCCAGCTACTTGGAAGGCTGAGGTGGAAGGATCGCCGGAGCCCAGCAGGTGGAGGCTGCGGTGGCCGGGAGCAGCCACCGCACTTCAGTCTGGGTGACAGAGTGAGACTCCAAGTCAAAAAAAAAAAATAATTAATTACAAAAGTTAAAATGAAAGATATGGGCAAATACATATTAAGATAGAAAGAAACGAGAAATAATTTGTCTACAAAGATTCTCTTTATCACTTAAAAAAACTTATGGCCCCAAATCAAAAGCAACCTGGTGTCCAGCTGCAGGGGACTGGCTAAATAATTTATGGCTCATTCACCTGGTGGAGTGTTCAGAGTTAGTGTCAAAGATTCAATATTGAGTGAATAAAGTGGATTATAAAGCAACATTATACTGGATGGTCCATATAGCACCAGTGTGAATGCCATTTTGAAATTACGCATTCTTCTTAGATCCTGTACTTCAAGGGTCTAGAAGTGTCCTGAATTATATCTTTGCTTCATAAATTGCCTGGTAGGGTGAAACTAGTCATACTGCTATCTTCACAGCAGATGAAAGGCCTCCATGCAAAAGGTCAAGATAAATATATATAGGCTGTGTATAAAGAAGGACAACAGCATGGGAAGTAGCTTGTGACAACTTTACCTAAAAGCGTTATAGAAGTGTTTCATAGGGAAGGTAACAAACCCAGTCTGACTTACATCTTAGGAAAGTCAAAATGCTTAAAGCACTTGATTAACTAGGATTAAAGGTACAAACAGAAGACTACTACTCACTGGGCCTTGTGAAATCCCAATCTCTGAAGTCCTCAGATCTGGAGCGACTATATAGCTGATGGAGTGACTTCCCTCAGTATGCTATGTCCCTATGAACCCCTGAAATAAAGCTTCATTATTGATAGTAGTCTGTAATGTGTCTTCTTTGAGACCTTACAGAACTTGATATATATTATGCATGACTCTGAGTAGTGGAGTTTCTCATGCTTTTTATTTCATTCTTGTTACATATATGTAGTATTTAATTTTTCTATCATGAATATTCACTATTTATGCAATAGAAAAATGATAAAACATACTTCAAAATCAAATTTAATTTAAAGGCAAATTAATGTTCTAAATGTACAGTAATCCTTTCTAAGCAATGGGGTAGTATGCATGTATTATAAACTTTCACATTATTCATATTCTTTGACACAGCTATTGTACTTTCTGGGAATCTATCCTTTAAAAAAAATTATCTTTGATACAGAAAAATATTTGTGTATGGAGTTATATGTCAAAGCATTGTTTATAATCATTCAGAATTGGAAGCAATATTCATTAAAGTTTGGAAATGCCATTTCATTAAAAATTATGGAGTAAAAATTAATGTATACCAAGAAATTGCAATAACATGACACAACTGGGGAAAGTGCTATTTTTGTAATGAAAAGTATGTAAACTACATTTAAAAATAAAAAATACAAGAAAGTAAAATTAGTAAGCACCAAAGCTTTTATTTTCCTTCTTGACTAGATTTGACTGTGAATGTTTTCTTCTTCTGGAGTAAAATCAGATAAACTTTGAATTACTTAATAATATACCTAGTTCACGTTCAAATATCTATACAGAGATACAGAACCTGCTGGCAAAACCCTGAAATACCCAGTTCAGCCACTTTTGACCAGTGTATGTTACTTGTAGATCCCCAGTGCTCTCTGGGCATGGAAACGAGAGTGATAGGAAGAAAGAAAGTAAAACCCCCTGGAGACAGAAAGCACACTATCTTGCTCAGGGGTGATTAATAGGTTGTACCAAGCCTTGATTAGGTTGAGAGACAAAGCTTTGACAACTCTCCTTGGTCTGAGGATGTCCCAATGCACTGTCTTGCCCCATAGTCCATGAATGCCACCTGAAGAGAGGTTTTAGCGCACATGGGGTGAAGAAAGAAAAGACAGTTCACTTAATTGGTTTTCTCTGCGACTTATTCCCCAGGAATCCTAAGCTCCTGCCTCCAGTTCAGTTCACAAATATTTATTAAGTAACCATTCATTCATTCAACCATTTATTCACAATATTTAGTGAATATCTATTGTGTGACTTGCATTGTTCTGAGCTGATTGTCCCTGTTTTCAGTATGATGGAAAGTCAGGCTTAAATCAAAATCTTATACAATTTTTAAACACTGACAGGATGCTGATAATTTTAAGACACATCAATTTTTAGAATGTGAGAATAGGAAACTATTTTGTAAATTTTTTTAAAAGAAAGATTCTTCCAGCCTGGGCAACACAGTGAGATTTCGTTTCCATAAAAAAAAAATTAGCCAGGCATGGTAGCACATACTTGTAGTACAATCTACTTGGAAAGTTGAGGTAGGAGTATTGCCTGACCCCAGGAAATCGAGGCTGGAGTGAGCTGTGATCGTGCCACTGCACTCCAGCAGGGGTGATGGAGAAAGACTCTTGACTCAAAAAAAAAGAAATAGAAAAAAGAAAAAGAAAAGAACGAGAATTGAACCAAAGTATTTAAGGAAAAACTGTATTGGGGGAAGAAGTGAGACAAGATAAAGATACAAAAGATAAAAGAACCATATGCTGTTAAGTGTTAAAGGAAGAAGAAAACAGAGATTTGTTATATTCTCTCACTTTGAGCATGTTTGGAAATTTCCACAATAAAATGATTTATCTTGTGAATACACAAAAAACTAGATACTGTTGAATAAAAATAATTGTCCAGAAACATGAAACACTATGAATTGAGATGAGTGTTTTGAAGAAATACTCTCATGAGAACATAGAACTAAGAAAACAGATGGAAACTTGACCTAGATTGAAGCATCAAGGAGGTTGGAATTAAGTTCTTGGACTGACATGAGGAGAAAGAGATGTTATTCCAGTGAAACAATGGGGTTAAAGCATGCTAAGCAGTGGGACCTGCCTGTGTCCAAATCCTTAGGTGGAAAACTGCATGGAATATTCTAGAACTAAAGGATGACTGGACCATAAATAATGATTAAAATTTGGTGAAATTAGCTATGCCAAACAGCCCAGGTCATACAAGGAGGCTTTAGGCCGTCCTAAGGATGTGATTTCTTGTTCTAAGTGCAACAAGAAGCCACTAACATCTGATGACATCATCATATTTACTTTTGTAAAGATCACTGTGGTTTCAGTGAAAAGAATAAATGGAAGTAGTGGGTTGTGGGAGTGTCAAATGGACTGCAGAAGTCCAGGTAAGAGGATATTGCAATACTGCAGGTAATAGATATAATCTCTTTTGGTTTGAGCAGAGATGGAAGGTGGTGGATAGCTTTGAGAGGGATTTAGAAGGTAATGGCCATGTGCCTTCACAATGAATTAGGTATGAGGACTAAGGAGAGAAGGATTCTAGTATGACCAGACTAGCCTTTTATGGAATAAAGATTAATAACAAAGACTCCATTTTTAAGAGAGTTTATAGCCAAGAGATAATGAGAAGAGAAGCCATTTCCACCTAATATAATAAGTGGTAAGATAGAAGTGAAACCAGAGCTCCTATGAGAATACAGAAGATAAGAGTAAACTTACTCCAGCCCGAGGGTCAGGGATTGCTTCCCAGAAAATGCACAGTTAAGTTAAATCTGCAATATGTAAATTAGAATTTGTAGGCAAAGGAAGATGAAATGGTATTTCAGCAAGGGCAACAGTATGAGCAAACTAATAGAAGACATAAAACAGCATGGTGCAAGTGCTAGAGACCAGAGTGAGATGAGAGAGGTGATAAGGGCACAGAATATAAGAAGGAACTCATTCTCAGGTATGCTTGTGTGATTCTGAGGGATAAGACCGCTCTAAGTTTTTTACTTACGCACCTTCCTTTGTCACCCTAGTCCTTGCCTTGATGATGTGTCTACTTACTAGTATGTGGGTTTGAGGCAGAGACTAGTAGAAGATGAGGAAAGAAAAGTGAGATAATGGAAATTCTTGTTTTGTGTACATAAAATTGGACTTTGTTCTATAGAAATAGTAAAACATCAAAGTGCATCACGTATGAAAGCTAAAGTTCAGTTTTATATTTTGGATAAATTTTTCTGAAGTGGAATGGACTGAGAGAAAACAGAGACACTGGTTAAGATGCTATTGCCTCATATTCTCAGATGGTGATGGTTTGGGCTGGATGATACAGTATGACATAAAAATTCATATATTTGGAGAGGTCAGGAAGAGGGTAGCTGAGTCAGTCAGACTATGTGAGTCCCAGTGAGTGAGTGTATGGAAAATTTTGTGTATGTGCTGATGAGTGAGTGGGTATGTGAGTGGCTGACTGAGTGAAGGCTAAGGAGTTAGTGGCCAGGGCTCTCCTGGTCTAGTGGCTGGTGCCGCAGCTGCTCAGCTTGGACCCTAGTGATTCCTGGGATGCAGAGGCTGAGTGCCATTTTAAAAAAATCAATAAAATCCTTCCTGGGAATAAAATGCTGGTAAAGACTACTTAAGTGAGGGCTCATGAGCAAGTGGTTAGGCCCCTGGCACAACAGCTGGTGCTGCAGCTTTTCTGCATGGTCCCTGGCTCTTCCAAGGTCACAGAAGCCAAGAGTCATTATTTTTTTAAATAAACAAAAGTTTTCCTGTGAAGAAGCAGCAGGGAGAGACTATGGCCCCAGGCTCTGCCACATCACTGCAGCAGGAGAGACTGCCGACTCCAGGTTTTGCATCACCTCTTCAACACCTGGCTGGGCACTGGCAGCAGGGGCCACATTGGGATCTCAGAGACAGAGTCCCACCAGAGAGGACAAGAGAGGAAGCCTACCACCATCTTGAAGGTGGGACAGGAAAGTGCTCCTACTTGCTCACCATGGAGCGATAGACCCGATCTCTGTGACTGATGAACCAACTACTCAGGGAGTAATCATGACCAGAGGGAATATCCTGAAAACACAAACTTTGGAGGGACCTGAAGAGTGCTGAGTCCCAGGTGCCCCATCCCCTACCCTGATCCAGCTGCAGGACAAAGGGTGTGGCCAGAAAAGGACAAGGAAGAACTCCAAAGAGATCAGTGGTGAGTCTGCGGCCAACCCAAGCCTCCTCCTCCTCAGCAATCCTCTGAATATCAGATGCACACAGCTGGGCCATGACAGAGAGGGACAAACCCAGGTGGATCCTTGATGTCAGTCACAGTAGAAGAACTTCATTCCAGGATAGGCCTGGCTGGGGCACCACCTGCAAGTACATACCTGGGGAAGAGACAATCCCACATCTCCCCACCAGAGGTGATCTCCCTGACCATATGAGAGTGGGAGGAGAGGACTACAGCCCTACCCACCTCCACTGTCCCCCTCCTTCCCTTCTCTGGACACTGGGGAGACAGAGAAAGAGGTGGAAGCTCTGCAGAAGAGAGCAGACTAGAGGAATAACTACAGAGTCTGCCACAAGAGGGCAGTGTTTTTAAAACACTTTTCAATTAAAAAAATTTGAAAAAAACGGTTTCCCTGTTTGTATGCTAGTTCATCTATTTTTAAACATATTTTCCCTGTTGCATGAATGTGTATTTGAGGGTTTAATCTGCATCCCCCCTTTTTTCTTTTCTTTTTCTTTCTTCTTTTGTTGGTTGTTTTCTGTTTATGTGTGCATGTGAATGACTGAGTGTTAATCTTTCAATTTTGTTGTTGTTGGTTTGTTTCTGCTCTCTGGTTCTTCTTTTTTTAAATTTCTATATTTTTAGTTTAAGGTGTGTGTTGATATACGTGTGAGGGTTGAGTTCCTTTTTTTTAAAGTTCCTTTTCTCCCCCTCAGTCTTTCTGGTTTTCTTCTCCATTCATTTTGTGCTAGGTTGTGTGTGTGTGTGTGTGTGTGTGTGTGTGTGTGTTTAATTTTCTTGGGTTTTTGTTGTTGTTGTTGCTTGTTTTATTTCACCTTGTTGTTCCAGTTTGTTTTGTGGTGTGTGTGAATGTGTGTGTGTGTGTGTGTGTGTGTGTGTTCAATTGTTTTTTGCTTTGATTTCTGCTTTCATTGTTCTATGTAGTTTTTTTGTTTTTCTTTCTTTCTTTTTAAAAATCGTGTCCAACTTACTTCATTCTATTTTTCTCTGTGCTCCTAATTGCTGTCATTGTATGGTGGACTCAGGGGTACACACACATACCCATTGCATCATCATATAGAGAAGTGATGGGGAGTGGGTCTCAGGGAACACATACCACAATCAGTGAACACTGTAATTTGCAAGTAGTTTCTGAATACTTGTTCCCAAACCCCTACCTTATTCAATTTTCAAAATTACAAGAGACAGGAAAGCTTCCCACCCACAGTCCTATTTCAAAATAGAACAAATCCAGAGCTCAGAACAGGGAAGAATAGAGACCTGAGCAAACATCAGAAGGGAAAGCCTCTCCCACTGACACTGAATAACAGAACTAAAGAGAAAAACAGGAGATCTGTCACAAATGAGGAAAAACCAAAGGAAGACCAAGGTAATTTCAAGTGTAACAAAGAGAAAACTTCTGAAAAATCAGCTCTTGGAGTGCAAACAATGGAAGTCACCAGCAACTAGCCCCAGAATATGACAGGGATTAGGGAATGGATGGAAAGAGTGAATAAGACTCAAGAAAGACATGATGCAACACTGAAAGAACTTGTAATAGAGATTTTGGCAATAAAAATGTTTATCCAGGAAATAAATAACAAGACAACAAGCATAGAAAGCAGAATTAATCTAGTTGAAGAAAGAATCTCAGAGCTTGAAGACCAGAACAAGGAATTAGTCAGATCTGTAAAAAGCATAGAAATAATACTAAGAAAGAAAGAATAAAGCCTACAAGAAATGTGTGATTATATCAAGAAGCTGAACCTATGCCTGATTGGTATCTCAGAAGAAAGGGAAATGGAAAACAACTTGGAGAATGTATTCCAGGAGGTAATCCAAGAAAACTTTCCCCATCTCACTGGAGATATCACCAGTCAAACACAAGAGATATAATAGAACTCCCAAAAGATATCAAATGAGAAGACCAACCCCTAGACACATAGTAATTTGCCTGCACAAAGTAGACACAAAAGAAAAAATCCTAAAGGCAAGAGAAAAAGGTCAGGCTACTTACTGGGGAAAACCAATCAGAATAATAGCAGAACTATTGGCAGAAACACTCAAGCAAGAAGGGACTGGAGTCCAATATTCAAAGTCCTCAAAGATAAACAATTTTAATCAAGAATTTCCTACCCAGCTATGCTCAACTTCATCAGTGTTGGAGAATTAAAATCTTTCCCAGACATCTAATCCCTAAGAGATTTCCAGCTTCCAGACAAGCTCTATGGGAGACACTTTAAAAAGTCTTGAGCACAGAAGAAAGAAAAAAAAGAATGACAACACACCTCCCAAGAGACCAATAGAGCACAGAATCATCAGAGAATATAGTGCAACAAGGAACTTGAAAACACACATATACACCAACCCCAAAGCCAAAAGAAAACAAGCAGAAAAGAAAAAACTTTATAAGAACCTCATGACAGGGATAGGGATAAACAATCACATTTCCATAATCAGCCTGAATGTGAATGGACTAAATACACTACCGAAAAGACAAAGAATGTAAAACTGGACAAGAAACCATGACCCAATTATTTGCTGCATTCTGGAAACTCATCTCACCATAAGGGACCCACATGGACTCAAAGTTAAAGGGTACAAAACAAGTTTCCAGGCAAATGAATCGCAAAAGAAGGAGTCATGATTATAATATCAGACAAAACAACCTTTAAGCTATCAAAAATTTTAAAAGATACAAAAAGACTCTATATAATGATAAAAGGTTCAATCCATCAACGAGTAATATCCATCTTAAACATATATGAACCAAACACAGGAGCACCAGCATTTATGAAGTAACTACTAAGTAAACTAAAAAAAAATATCGACTCTAACACTATTATAGCAGGGGACTTGAATATCCCCACTAACAGCCCTAGATAGCTCATTGAGGCAAAAAACCAACAAGGAGATCCAGAAGCTAAACTTGGCACTCAACCAAATAGACTTAATAGATTCCTACAGATTATTCCACCCAACAACCACATAATATATATTCTACTCATTACCACATGAAACATACTCCAATATTGATCACATCTTGGCCATAAATCAAGTATAAACAAATTTCATAAGGTTGAAATATTGCCATGCACCTTCTCAGACCACAGTGGAATAAAAAAAAAATGTCAACACCAACAACATTTCCCCAAATCCCACAAAGACATGAATGTTAAATAGCATGATGCTGAACAACTACTGACTCAACACTGAAATCAAAGCAGAAATTAAAAGATTCCTGGAAACAAATGAAAATGAAGAAGCATGGTACCAAAACCTCTGGGATGCCATGAAAATAGTTCTAAGAGGAGAATTTACATCTCTACGAGCACACATCAAGAAACTGGAAAGATCACAAGTTGAGAGCCTAACAAATCACCTAAGGAAGTTGGAAAGAGAAGACCACCAAAACCCTAACTTTAGCAGAAGAATACAAATCACCAAAATAAGAGCCCAGATATGGGACATAGAAGACAAAAATATCAAAGAAAGCATCAACAAAACAAAAAGCTTGTTCTTTGAAAGAATTAACAAGATTGATGGACCACTAGCCAGAATGACCAAGAAAAAGAGAGAAAAGCCCAAATAAACACAATCTGAAATACAAAAGATCAAATCACAATGGATCCCAAAGAAATACAAAAGACTGTCAGAGATTACTATGTACACCTATATGGAAACAAACTTGATAACCTAAATGAAATGGAGGACTTTCTGACATCACACAACCTCCCCAGGTTGAAACAAAAAGACATTGAGGCACTAAATAGACCAATAACAACCCAGGAAATTGACTTTGTCATATGAAAACTACCTACAAAAAAAGCCCTGGACCAGATGGCTTTCCAGCAGAATTCTATAAAACGTACAAGGAGGAACTGATACCAATCCTATTGAAAGTATTCCAGGCAATTGAGAAAGATGAAATTCTCTCCAAATCATTTTATGAAGCTAACATCACACTGATACACAAACAGGGTAAAGATCCAACAAAAAAAAGAGAACTATAGGCCAATATCCTTTATGAACATAGATGCAAAAATCCTCAACAATATTCTAGCAATTTGGATCCAAACACATATCTCAAAAATCATCCACCATGACCAAGTAGGTTTCATCCCCAGGATGCAGGGCTGGTTCAACCTTTGCAAGATCATAAATGTAACTAAATACACCAAAAGATGTAAAAACAAGAACCACATGATTATCTCATTAGACGCAGAAAAAGCTTTTGAAAAAATCTAGTATCCTTTCTCGATAATAACCCTCAAACACCTAGGAATAGAAGGAACACACCTCAAAATAGTAAACGCCATCTATGATAAACCCACAGCAAACATACTGAAAAATGGACAGAAAGTGGAAACATTTCCCCTGAAAACTGGAACAAGACAAGGCTGCCCACTCTCACCCCTCTTGTTCACATTGTGTTAGAAGTCCTTGCTAGGGCAATTAGACAAGAGAGGGAAATCAGGGGTATCCAAATAGGAGAAGAGGAAGTCAAGTTATCCCTCTTTGCTGATGATATGATCCTATACCTTGAAAACTCAAGAGAATCTGTCAAAAACTTGCTTGTACTGATAGAGGACTTTGCCAAAGTCTCAGGGTACAAAATAAATGTGCAAAAGACAGTTGCATTCCTATACACCAAAAACAGGCAGGCAGAGACCCAAATAAAAAGCATAATCCCATTCACAATAGCTACAAAAGAGTGAAACACCTCGGCATCTTTCTATCCAGAGAAGTGGAAGACCTATACAATGAGAACTACAAAATACTGCTGAAAGAAATCCAAGAAGAAACAAACAAATGGAAAACTATTCCATGTTCATGGACAGGAAGAATCAGCATTGTTAAAATGTCCATCCTGCCAAAGGCAATCTACAGATTCAGCGTAATACCCATTAAATTACCAACATCATTCTTCTCAGACCTGGAAATGACAATACAGAAATTCATATGGAAACATAAATGACCACAAATAGCCAAAATAATACTTAGCAAAAGAAACAAAGTAGGAAGCATTATACTTTCAGACTTCAAACTTTACTATATGGCTACAATAATCAATACAGCTTGGTACTGGTACAAGAATAGGCATATAGACCATGGAACCAGATAGAGATTCCAGAAGCAAAGTCTCAATTTCCTAACCAACTCTTCTTTGACAAAGCCTCCAACAACAACCACTGGGGAGAGGAGAACCTATTCAGTAAATGGTGCTGGAAAAACTGACTGACCACATGCAGATGATTGATACATCATCTACCTATCACCATACACAAAAATTAACTCTAAATGGATCAAAGACCTAAATGTAAAACCTCAGACTATAAGAATCTTAGAAAACACAGGAGACAACCTTATGAAAATTGGAACTGGCAACCAATTCCTGATCAGAACCCTAAGTGCTCATACCATAAGAAATAAGATAGACAAGTGGGACCTCATCAAACTGACGAGCTTCTGCAAAGCAAAAGAAGCCATCAAGAGAGCAGGAAGACAGCCCACAGAATGAGAAAAAATATCTGCCAACAGTTTATCTGACAAAGGCCTAACATCTAGGATCTACAAGGAACACAAACATACCGAAAGGAAAAAAACAAACAGCCCCTTTAAAAAGTGGGCAATAGACATGAATAGACACTTCACAAAAGAAGATATACGGGCAACCAACAGACACATGAAAAAGTGCTCAGCCTCACTCATCATCAGAGAAATGCAAATCAAAAACCACATTGAGATACCATCTAACCCCAGTAAGAATGGTCATCACTAATAAAACAAACAACAACAGTTGCTGGCAAGGATGCGGAGAAAAAGAAAAGGAATGCTTCCACACTGCTGTGGGAATGCAAACAAGTGCAACCTCTTTGGAAGACAGTGTGGCGATTTCTGAAAGAACTAGAAATTGACCTTCCATATGATCCAGCAATTCTCCTATTGGGAATATACCCAGAGGAACTCAACTCATGCTACAAAAAAAGATACCTGCACAGGAATGTTTGTTGCAGTTCTATTCACAGTAGCAAAAACATGGAACCAACCATTCCGCCCATCAAAGCTGGACTGGATTAAAAAAATGTGGAACATATACAGAGTGGAATATTATGCAACCATAAAGAAGGACAAACTTATGGACTTCACAGCAACTGGGATGGATTTAGAGTCCATCATACCCAGTAATCTATCACAGAAATAAAGAACAGAGCACCATATGTTCTCACTCATAGGCAAACCTTGAACAATTATCACAATACTATAAAAAATGTATTGGCGGTAGTGGGAAACTGCCATGGGAGGGAGGGTGGGATTGGCAGTTGAGGTAAACTGCTAGGGGAGGGAAGGGCACTCCTCATCAACAACATCTGCATGATCAACATCTGTATACCTAAACCTGAACTGTACTCCACATCTTTTTTTAAAAAATTATATATTCAAGCAAACTTGGAAAAAGATGGGTCAAAGATGACTCATATTTTTCTCAGTTGGGCAACTGAGTTTATAATGTCATTTATTAATACTTCCTATATTCATGTGTGTGTATCAGACACATGCACACACATGTTCAGATGCTCAAAAAGCCACTGCTTTATTTACTACATTCAGAGTCCAAATTTCCTATCTATACCGTTCTGCTTTGGGAAAAACAAAGAAACAAACAAAAAACCTCAGCACGTTGCCTGGTTTCTACACCATAGCTTTGTTCCTGATATGTCATGACCATGAATGTTTTTCAAGAATTGAACTGGATTTTAAAAGCAGTTGATGAAGACAGAACTCTCCCCAAATCATTTTATGACATTAACATCACACTGATACACACAAACAAGGTAAAGATCCAATGTAGAAAGAAAATTACAGGCCAATATCCCTGATGAACATAGATGCAAAAATTCTCAACAAGATTCTAGCAAATTGGATCCAACAATACATCTCATAAATTATCCACCATGATCAAGTAGGCTTCATCCCTGGGATGCAGGAATGACTCAACATCCACAAGACTATAAATGTAATTAAATACATCAACAGATGTAAAAACAAGAACCGCATTATAACATCATTAGATGTAAAAAAAGCTTACAGCAAAATCCAGCATACTTTCTTGATAAAAACCCTTGAAGACCTAGGCATGAAGGAAATATGCCTCAAAATAGTAAGAGCCATCTACAACAAACCCACAGCCAATATATTGCTAAACACACAGAAATTGGAAGTATTTCCCCTGAAAATCAGAACAAGAAAAGACCACCAACTCTCATCCCTCCTGTTCAAGATTGTGTTGGAAGTTCTAGCTGGAGCAATTAGACAAGAGAAGGAAATTAGGGATATCCAAATAGGAAAAGAGGAAGGTAAATTATTCCTCTTTGTTGATGATATCATCCTATACCTTGAAAACCCAAGAGAATCTGTCAAATACTTCCTTGTACTGATAAAAGACTTTGGCAAAGTCTCAGGGTACAAAAGCAACGTGCAAAAGACAAGTGAATTTTTATATACCAATGACAGAGAACCAAATAAAAAGCAAAATCCCATTCACAATAGACACACACACACACACACACACACACACACACACACACACACACACACACACACAAATTGAAATACCTTGGCATCTTCCTAACTAGAGAAATGAAAGAACTTTACAATAAAAACTACAAAAAAAAATGCTCAAAGAAATAAAAGAAAGCACAAACAAGGGAAAAAATATTCCATACTCATGGACTGGAAGAATTAGCATTGTTAAAATGTCCATCCTACCCAAGGCAATCTACAGATTTAACACTATAACCATTATATTACCAACATCATTCTTCTCAGACCTAGAAATGACAATATAGAAATTCAAATGGAAACACCAATGACTACAAATAACCCAAACAATCCTCAGCAAAAGAAACAACAGGAGGAATCATACTCCCAGACTTTAAACTTTATTGCAAAGTTACAATAATCAAAACAATCTGGTATTGGTACGAGAATAGGCATACAGGCCAATGAAACAGGATAGAGATTATGGAAGCAAAACCTCAATTTCTCAACCAACTCATCTTGGACAAAACCTCAACCATCAAGCCCTGGGGAGAGGAGAACCTATTCAGCAAATGGTGCTGAGAAAACTGGCTAACCACATGCAGAAGGTTAAAATAAGACCCCTATCTATCACCATACACAAAAATTAACTCTAAATGGATCAAAGACCTAAACGTAAAACCTCAAACTATAAGAATTTTCGAAAATGCAGCAGATACCTTTACAGAAATTGTAATAGGCAACAAATTCCTGATCAAAACCCCAAAAGCCCATACCATAAGAGATCAGATAGACAAGTGGGATTTCATCCAACTGAACAGCTTCTGCAAAGCAAAATAAACCATTAAGAAAGTGGAAAGAGAGCCCACAAAATGGGAAAGACTATTTGCCAACTGTATATCTGACAAATGCCTAACATGCAGGATCTACAAAGAACGCAAACATGTTGAAAGGAAGAAAACAAGCAGCCTTATAAAAAGGTGGGCAAAGCAAACCACCTGTACAATGGTCACTTATGTACCTAACCCTGAAACATACTCCACATCTTTAAAATAAAAAATGAAAAAAATATAAAGTGGACAAAAAGATATGGATAGACACTTCTCAAGAGAAGACATATGAGCTGCCAACAGATACATGAAAAAATGCTCAGCATCACTAATCATCAAAGAAACACAAATCAAATTCACACTGAGTTACCACCTAACTCCAGTCATGATGGCCATCATTAATAACTCAAAAGACAGCAGATGCTGGAGATGATGTGGAGAAAAGGGCACGCTTCTACACTGCTGGTGGGAGTGTAAACTAATACAACCTTTGATGAAAACAGTGTGACTATTTCTAAGGATCTAAAAATCAGCCTTCCTTACAACCTAGCAGTCCCCCTACTGGGAGTATATCCAGAGAAACTCAGATTATTCTACAAAGAAGGTACCTGCTCATAAATGTTTATTGCAGCACTATTCAAAACAGCAAAAACATGGAGCTAGCCACGCTGTCCACTGAAAGTGGACTAGATTTTTTTAAATGTGGTACATATACATGATGGACTATATGCAGCCATAAAGAAGGACAGTATGATGGACTTTGCAACAACTTGAATGGATTTAGAGTCCAGCATACTCAGTGATCTATCGCAGAAACAAATAACTGAGTGCCACATGTTCTCACTCATAAATGAACCCTGAACATTTATCATAATACTATAAGAAAAGGATTAGCAGTAGAGGGTCCCTACCAGAGGAGGTGGAGGAGCACATCACACTAATAAGGGTATCTGATCCCAAACCAGGCGAAATGAGGATTGATGGGAGGCCCAAACTTCACCTGTACAATGACCACTTATGTACCTAACCCTGAATTGTACCCCACATATTTAAAAATTTTTTTTTTAAGTATGGCTTAAGGTAAATTTAAAAAAGCAAATGGCAGTAGATAGTGGAAGGTAATGATCAGCTATATAAAAGAATCCTCTTTCTTTTGAACGTGAGGAATAACAGACTATGTTAGATCAAGTAGCATGTCCATTTTATTTAGGATGATATCCCTAACAGGTAACACAGCTTCTGGTATGGAGTCGGTACTTGTGTTTTTATGAAATGAAAGAACAGTCTTTCTTTAGACTTAGAAGGATCAGTTAGGTTTCCTGTGAAACAAACTGGCCCAAAATTCAGTGACTTAGCAATCATTTATCCATGCTCATGTTCCTGTTGGTCACCAGGGTCGGCTGATTGAGGCTTCAGGTGGGGTTGGCTCCAAGTCATAGCCCGTATTCAGGTCCTTGGTGCAAATATATTTCAGGCTTCTGTTTGTGTTATATCTGCTGATATCCCATTGCTGAAGCAAGTCGCATGGCCAAGGTCAAAGTCAATGGGAAAGGGGAATCCTCTGACTCTAGTGGAAGGAGCTACTAAGTCACATGGCAAGGAATGGGACTGTGAAGAGGAGTGAAGATCTGAGGTCAATAATCTACTATTAATCTACAATTAATCTACTATTGTCCACACTCTTGGTCACAACTATTCATGTTCCTCCACATGAAAAAATATACTCAACCCCTTCCTAAGACCTCAAAAATCATATCTAATCATGGTATCAAGTTCAAAGTCCAGGATCTTACTATTTCTATTTCTATCAAACCTAGATTTTTTATTATTTTAAATATATATATATTTGTTTTTATTGATGCATAATAGATGTACATAGTTTTGAGGTACAGGTGACAATTTTATGCATTCATATAATTTATAAAGATCAAATCAGCATACTTGGGATATCTATCACCTTAAACATTTGTATTTTCTTTCTGTTAGAATCATGTGAACTCTTCTAGTTATTCTGAAATACACAATAGATTATTTTAAACTATAATCATCCTACTTGTCTGTCAAACGCTAGGTCTTATCATCCACTTCCTTCCATCTTCTCCATCTCTGGTAATCACCAATCTACTTATATTCATAAGATCCACTTTTATTTCAGGTTGGGTGCAATGGCTCATGCCTGTAATCACAACACTTTGGGAGGCGGAGGTGAGAGAACTGCTTGAGCCTAGGGGTTGGAGACCAGCCTGGATAACTTAGAAAGATCTCATCTCTATAGTAAAATAAAATAAAATAAAATAAAATAAAGTAATATAAAATAACATAAAATAAGTTAGCCAGGCATGGTGGTGTGCACTTGTTGTTCCAACTACTTGGAAGGCTGCGGTGGAAGAATTTCCTGAGCCCAGCAGTTTGATGCTGCAGTAGCCTTGAATGTGCCACTGCACTTCAGCCTGGGAGTGAGACTTCAACTAAAACAACAACAAGAATCTACTTTTCCATCTCCCACACATGAATGAGAACAGGCAGTATTTGTCTTTCTGTGCTTGGCTTATTTTACTTTACATAATGACCTCCTGTTACATCAGTGTTGTTGCAAATGACAGGATTTTATTGTTTTTTATGGCTGAATAATAGTCTATTGTGTATATCTACTACATTTTCTTTATCCAGTCATCCACTGCTGGGCACTTAAGTTGATTCCATGTTTTGGCTATTGTGACTAGTGCTGCAATAAACATGGAAATGCAAATGACTTTTTGATATATTACTTTACTGTCTTTGGGGTATATAGTCAGTAGTAGAATTACTGGATTATATGGTAATTCTATTTTTAGTGTTTTGAGGAATCTTCACACTGTTCTCCATAATAGGTGTAATAATTTATGTTCCCATCAACAGTGTATGAGGGTTCCTCTTTCTCCACCAGCAACTGTTATTGCCATCTTTTTGGTAAAATCCTTTTCAACTGGGATGAGAAAAAATTTACTACAAACCTATCGTAACGAAATAAGCATGGCAGTGGCATAAAAACATTTGTATAAACTAATAAAACAAAATTTTAAAAAACAGATAAAGATCTAGATTTGGTTTCCTTCAATCTAGAGATGTATTTTTTTCACTTTCAAAGAATTAAATCTTTTATTTTGAGATATTTTTACATATTTCATTATTTGTTTTATTTTTAAGTTATGATGGTTAGTCTTATGTGTCAACTTGACTGGGCCAGAGGGTACCCAAAAATTTGGTCAAATATTATTTTGGGTGTTTCCTTGAGGGTGTTTTTGGATGAAACTAAAATTTGTTTTATTTTTTTAGATTGGAAAATAAATGTTATTTAGAAGGCAAATTAGAAAAGCTAGGAAACGTGGCAAAGCTAGGAAACATGGCAACCATAACTCAAAAAGTCATGTGGCCAAACCGGAATTTAGCAAAGCAATGGCAGAAATTAATATTTAAATGGATTGACTGAGTAAAGTGTATTGCCTTCCCTAACATATGTGAGCCTCATCCAATCAATTGTGACCCGAATAGAGCAAAAAAGGCTGAGTAAGAGAAAACTCTTCCTGTCTAACTGCTTTCAAGCTGAGACATCAGCTTTTCTGTGTTTGTGCTTGCCAGTCATTGGACTGAAATTACAGTATTGGCCCTTCTGGTTCTTAAGCCTTTGTACTTAAAAATAGAACTACATTATTGGTTCTTCTGAGTCTCCTGCTTATCAACTCATCCTGAAGCTCTTGTGACTTGTCAGCCTCCATAATCATGTGAGCCAATTTCTTATAAATAAATTCAGATAGATAGATAGATAGATAGATAGATAGATAGATAGATAGATAGATAAAGTGTGTGAGTCATGTGCAACACAATAACATTTTGGTCATCGACAAACTGTATGTAGGACAGTTATCCCACAGATTATAACAGAGTCAAAAAATCTCTACGACCTAGTGATGTCTCATAGTCATCATAACATCATAGTGCAATGCCTTTTTCATGTGTTTGCTGGTATAAACAAACCTACTGTTCTGCTATCTGTATAAAAACATAACACATAAAATCATGTATAGTGCAGAATACCTGATAAAAATAATAAATGACTACTATACCAGTTTATACATATACTGTACTATCACTTTTAATTATTATTTTATTGTGTACTTCTCCTTATTAAAAAAAAGCTAACTACAAATAGCCTTAGGCAGGTTCATTAGGAGGTATTCCAGAAGGAGGCATTGTTACCATGGGAGATGGCAGCTCTATGCATGTTATCACTGCTGAAGACCTTTCAAGGGAACAAGATGTGGAAGTGGAAGACAGTGATATTGATGATTCTGACCTTGCACAGGCCTAGACTTATGCTTAAAATGTAAAAAAAGAAATAAAAAGCTAAACATAGAATGAAAGTTTACAGAACAAAGAAATAAAGAAAAATATATTCCTGTACAGGTACACAATGTGTTTGTGTTGTTACAAAGAAGTCAAAAAAGTTTCAAGGTAAAAAGTTTATAGTAAGCTGATTTTATTATTGAAAAAAGAAAAATAAATAAATAAATTTAGTAGCCTAAGCGTGCAGTGTTTATAAAGTCTATAGTGGTGAACAGTAGTGTCCTAGGCCTTCACTTTCACTCACCATTCCCTCACTGACTCACCCAGAACACCTCCCACCCTACAAGATCCATGGCAAGTTCCCTATACAAGTGTACCATATCTTAATGTTTTATACTGTAGTTTTCCTGTAACTTCTCTATGTTCAGATATGTTTTGATATACAAATGCTATTGTGTTACAATTACCTTCAGTATTAAGCACAATCACAAGCTGTACAGATGTATAGCCTGGGAACAATAGTGTATACCATACAGCCTAGTTCTACTATCAAGATTTGTGTAAGTACACTGTATGATGTTTGCACAATAACAAAATCACCTGACAACATACTTCTCAGAGCACATCCTCGCCACTAAGTGACACATGACTGTATATCTCCTATTGATTTTGTTTCTCTAGAGAGCCTTGACTAATACAGAGATATTTTGTGATGTAGTAGCAAGTATTTTCGTGAAGTAGTATAGATCCCATGTAGCTTGTCATAGTCCGTGTTACTATAACAACATTCCACAGACTGAGTAAAGAATAAACAATAGAAATGTATGTCTCGTGGTCTTGGAGCCTGGAAAGTACAAGCTCAAGGCGCAGGCAGGATTGGTGTTTGATAAGGGCCCAGTCTTGGCTTCCAAGATGGTGCCTTATTGCTGCACCTTTCAGAGAAGAAGAATGCTGAGACCTCACATTACACTCATTTATGTGTGTGCCTGCATGTATTTATTTCTAGACCATTTCATATCACATCTGCAAGTTTGAGTATTCATCACCACAGTCAAGATGCAGAACGGTTCCACTGAAGAAGGATCAGAGATGTACTTTTGAATGGATAAATAGTGCTTAAAAGAGGAGGAATTTTTATTATTAGCTACTTAAGTTCCCCATTCTCCCGCTTTTTATACGGGGGACGTTTAACACTGAGAACTTCCTTGCTTCTCAAACCAAGGAATGTGTACTGTGAGGTTCAGATCAACGTGATGGGCTAAGGGCACACGAATTTATAAAGAGAAAATGCAGCATCTACTGAGAGTAGCCATTTCAGTCCATAGCACGGAATTTTGAATTTTACACCAAAATATTATGGGTATATTGTGGAATAGAATGCAATTTTTTTTTTTTTGAGTTGGAATCTCACTCTGTCACCCAGACTGGAGTGCAGTGGCCGCTCCCGGCCACCGCAGCCTCGACCTGCTGGGCTCTGGCGATCCTTCCGCCTCAGCCTTCTAAGTAGAATGCAATATTTTTAAACCTAAAACAAGACTTCAAAGATACGCCCTGCCCATTGAAATTATTTGGGGTCATACTTGCAGAAAGAATATAGAATTATAAAATAGTTGTTGTCCTTAAAAGGTACTTAGGTAAAAACTTTGAGAAACATTACTTCTTTCCACCTCCTTGTTTAGGGCATTCTGTAAGATCAGGGACTGAGCAGTTGCCACTTTATGGGGCACGTCACAAGAGAAGCATTCAACTGATGTTTGTTGAATGATCTTGTGCCCTTCAAATATGATTCTCTATCTATATCCCTGATAAGAGTCAGACAAACCTCAGACTGAATCTAGACTGACCCTCTGATACAGATTTTTCAGGTCAGCCTGGGCTTCGAGAGTGTCAGCTCAATGGGTCGGCCAGTCAAGCCCCAGGGAGGGTCATCTCAAGGGGCTGGTAAGCCTAGCCCTGGAAGTGCTGGCTGTAATGGGCTGGCAAGCCAAGCCCTGAGAGTGTTGCTGGTTGGGTGGGCTGGCAAGCCTAGCCCCCAGTGTCTCAGCTTGCAAGTCTCACCTTCTTCCAGCAGCTCTCCTGGTTCAGCCAGCTCTGTTGGCTGGCAAGCCAGCCTCTGGGGTGCATGGCTTTTTGGCTCCAACAATCTTCTGCAGCCCTGCAGGTTGCAGCTCTTCAGGGTCTAGGCTCTTGTCTCATGCCCAGGAAGAGTGAGGGGCACGGATAGCTGGAAAGTGAAAAAGCAGGATTTATTGGGAGGATAGAAAAGCTCCCACAGCGGGAGAGGACCCGAAGGGGTTGTCAGTCTGGGGCCAAAACCTGGTATCTATATAGCCCTAAGTTCAAGGCGATTGGCTAGCACTAACTATGAGCTGCTTGGTCTGCACTTAGTTGGGCTGATTGGTCAGTACTAAGAACCAATCGGCAGGAGGTAGGGGCCTAATGGTGAGCTGAATGGTTGTTTTTCCATCCCAGCAGTGAGTACTTAAGCTCTAGCTTGAGAGACTTGCAGGGAACTTGTTTACCAACACTGAGCCTGAGAGGTCTGTGGGAGTTCAGTACATTATTACCAGAGGAATTCTCTACAATGTTACTAGAGGACCCGCCTGTCTGTCTGCCTATCCTTTCTCTAGCTATCTCCAGTCTCACCTCTTAGTTATGTGACCTTGAGCAAGCTACTGTACTTCTCTGAGATCACTTTTCTTGTCAGTAAAATCTAGATATACCTGGTTTGTGGGGTTATGCTGAAATGTAAAGGAAATATTGTGTAAAGTATCCAGCACAATTTGTGATACAAAGTAGATACTCAAGAAATGAGAGCTGTTACCATGGCAATGATGATCCTGGGATGCTGATAATATAGATTAATCTTAACAACTGGAAGAAGTCATGAAAAACGTGTGAAACCAATTAACAAAAGTTAATGGGAGAAGACATTTTCAAGAGTAAATATTTTTTGTTTGACACCAAATATCAATTTTACCATCTAGCAAAGAGGGTCAAACTGATGTCTATTCTAAGTCCTCTGAGGTATCATAATATAAACAGACAAAATCATCAATATTCTCCTTCTTAAATCTAAGCATTACATGGAAATCCCAAGTCTTACTCATATTTTTTAAGTTAATTAGGAATCAGATATAATCAACGATGTTATAGAGAAAACACTAAATGTAAAACAAATGTATCTAGAGGGAAAGGCTTTAAGCAGAGCTTTGAGAAATGAAAGCCTTTAGAGTCATTTTTCTCTGTCCATTTTGGTGAGAGCATTTTAAGAAGATGCTTTTTGCAAGACTTGTCATTATGAAACAGTGAGAATATGAAAAAAATCTTCTCTCAGACCCAGAACATCTCATGAAAATGAACAATTTTCTGTTCCCAGTTCAGCGAGGAGGTCTGCGTATCACCTCCTAGAAAGGGACAGTTCTTTCCCACCCTCTGATTCTGCTCACCTTGAGAACATCACTTCCTCTGCAACGTATGAATGGGGTGCCACCTCTCCAAGTTACCAAGCCTGCTTCAGTTTTTAATCAGAAAGCTTCATTTCTAAAGTGGCTCATCCTGTGAACCTACCATCATCACATGAGTGTGCTGACTAGACGATGACTTCAAACATGTCTTTAATCCTCTTGATTTTTAATCATTTGAAGCCATTTTCCTGCGAGTAAGAGTGCACAATTGTGTATCTGTCTAGGTAGGACCTGCTACTGGAAGTGACTGTCTGCCAAGAAGAAATCCACAAATCCCAGGGGTAAGATAACACAGGATGTACCTAATGAATGTTTTAGTGAATGCTGAACATGGCCTATTTGGGGGCTTGGGTGTCCATAAATAGTACTTGTTTTTTCTACCTGAATTCTTAACAAAGCAAGAGGTTTATTATTTGCCTGAGGTGTGGGGAACAATGTACTTCCTAATACTGAACCATCGAATTATATAGACTCATCTGCTCAGTCTCAGGCTGGGTGAGATCTTCTCGGGCCTCTCTGAAGCCTGATCTGTAAAGCCTGTGGTGTGGAGGGTTAAAGAGGATGCCTGTGGGATAATCAAGTCCAAGAAGAAAGGAGTAAGGAAAGGGCTGATCTTCATATTCCCAGGTTCTCATCCAGGTCTCACCAGTCTGAGGGCTCACCTCCTCTCTTGTATGAGGCTGCAGAAAGAGCCTGTGGCTGTTAAGCTCATGGAACTATCTCTAATGGGAAGAAAACCTTAGGGAATGAGGGTCACTTTTTCCTCTCTAATCCCTTAAGCTAGCATTTCTCAACCCCAGCACTACTGACAATTTGGACCAGATAGTCCTTTGCTGTGCAGCTGCCCAGCTCACTGTAGGATATTTAGCAGCCTCTACTCACTAGACATTACTAGACATGTCCCCAAGTTGTGACAATCAAAGATGTCTCCAGACATTGCCAAATACCCCCTTGTTGGGGAGAGGAAGGTAAAATTGCCTTCTGTTGAGAACCACTGACCTAGACTTTGGTTCTATTGATGAAAGTTGGTTAATTTTGAATGTTTCTGTTGAACACTTACTGTGTGCCAGGCTGGAAGAAAAATGATGAAAAAAATCTAGTTTCGGCATTAAGTAGTGTGTGTTTAGTGGACCCACAGAGATGTGTCTAACGAGACATTGGTGCTGCACATGAATATCTAATCATTCCTAGGCAATGACATTAAGTTGGAAAAACCCAGTTTGATGTAGATCTGTTGTACCTTCCATGACAAACTACTTCTTAGGGAAACAGATATTTCTCTATAGTTCCTCCCATTTCTCTTTCAAGTATGAGTACTGTGTCCAGGCTTGACATTCAGAATGTATGCCCGCAGTCCATGAAATTTGTTTTCTCTGTGAGTCACAGGGCTTTTTCACCCGGTGTCTCCATGGCATCTGTGAGATCAAAGTCATTTATTCACAACACATATTAAGGCCCAAATGACTTAATCTTGACAGAAACAGAATCCCTAGGGAAAATGCAAAGTTTAAACAAAAATAACTCACTAATGCCCTTACTCAGTACTTCTGAATTTTATATAGCAAGTATGTTGAGCCATTCACTGATATGATTGTTATACTTAGGACATCATGTCAAATAATCATTTTTAAAGAGTAAAATTCCATTTCCACTATCTAAATTTTATGGCAGATAGTGGCAGCCTAGATGTAATGGCCTCATAGGGAAACATTTTCTATGGAGTCTTTTCCACAAAGGTGTCAGATATCTGGGGCAAAAATGATAGTAAAATTTGGGACTGACTTTTTAAAAAATGATTTTAGCAGAATAGAAAGGAAAACAATGTCTTTTTTATAATAGCAGGTCTCACATTTTCTAGGGCACAGGACAATTTTATAAAAGATGTCCTTTGAACTCTCTACCTTTCAATACATAGAAATGGCATCAGGAAAAATGGGAATATAGTTTGATTTTTTAATAGGATGCTGAATGAGGAAGGGGGGAAGATAAGAAAATTAACAGGAGTCAGTATACCTGGGTTCTAGACCCAGATCTTTTATCTGTGAGATGACCTTTTATGTCGTTTCTTTTGTTACATGAAGGTTTAGAAATGAAAATCACTGAGTCTTCTTTTCTTTTCCTTTTGAGTCAGGGTCTCACTCTGTCAGTGGCACAATCACAGTTTACCATAGCCTCAACGTTATGGGCTTAGGCATTTCTCTGCCTCAACCTCCCAAGTAGCTGGGAGCCACTACACTAGGTTTATTTTTCAATTTTTTTTGTTTGTTTAGTTTTTTGTGTTTTTTTGTAAACACAAGATCTCACTATGTTATCCAGGATAGTCTTGAACATTTGGGTTCAAGCAATCCTCCTGCTTTGGCCTCACAAAGTGCTGGGATTACAGCTGCGAGTCATCTCTCCAGGCCTGAATTTCCTAACTTTAAAATAAAGGGTTAGCCAAGACAAACTCTAAGTTCCTTTAAACTTCTGAAATGCTATGCGTTGAAGGAGAGAAGTTAAAAATATTATTGCTAATGTCGAGTAACTTTATCCATACAACAACATTTACTGGTAATTTCTTCTGTCATATACTTAATTTTAGGCACTGGGGTTAAGGGCGTTTGTTAATTTGTTAAGAAAATAAGTATAGATATTTTCTTCTGATAAATATCTGCCACCAAGGGGGCTGCCACTAAGGGGCTGCCGCTAAGAGGGTTTGCTAATTTATCAAGAATATAAGTATAGATATTTTCTTTTGATCAATATCCAAGTTTAAAAGACTACTTTGAAGAGTCGCATAATGGTATCTGCATTATTTTTTAAGAATCTCATATTTCAAAGAAAATTTAGAAACTTATCCATGACGTTTAGACTTGAAAATTGAAATAGGTCTCCCCCCTACCTCTAATAACAGAGCCACTAGAACAAGGTAGAATAAACTCTGGTCAGGCAAAAGGATGGTCCAAGGGCATGGCCAAGTCTATATTGCAGTGTCTCAGGGTTCACTCCCTCATCTTCCTCTCTCCTCCTCCCAATGCTTATTCTCTGTCTAGGGGATGCTGACAATCACCCAACCAAACATCTAGAAATAGCCACACACATGCACACGCATGGGCCCGGGCTCCCCCAAATGGTTAGTTAAATCCATAAGAAAATACTGAAGAGAGGTCATCACTTTTCTGAATTCAAAAGACTAAATTGCACGAACTATTATAAACATTTGAAATTTCCAACTCTAAGAGCCGTAATAGACAGAGAAAGCACAATGCACTTAGTATGAAAAGACAGTTAAAATTATTTCCAGTCAACGATACTGATTTTTAGAAAATCTTGGTTTATAGTTTGGTTGATTGGACAATCCCAAAATGTAAAATGTTATTCAGTGTTGAGCACAATTTTCTCAAGTAATGACCAAAGTTGATCTTTCCTGTATAAAGACAGGAGAATGGTAGTTAAGATTGCATAAAATAGTTATTTGTGCTACAGTTTCACTTGTGAAATAAATGAATCTATTTTGAATGGGGAGATCCTTGAATGTCCTCTTATGTGGCATTTATTATTGTGCTTTATCATGTCCAGGAAATAGTAGCACTAAGTGTGGGTTTTTCTTTAAAGAAGAATGAGAGAGGTTAAAAAAATAAAGTTTATTGCTATTCCAGGAGTGTCTAAGAAGGGATTCTGAAAGATGCCACAATACTGGACTAACCCGTTTATTTTAGAATAAAAACTAGGTATAACTCATTTTTGAAGTTTTGTTTAATTTTGAGCCCTTAACTCTCTTGTTAATTCCTGTCAGTTTCCCCTATAATTACAATCTGTTAAACTTTCAAACAGACAGGAGGTTGTAAACTTCTTTGAAATTCCGTCAGCAGGTAAGGCAGATGTTATTCAAACAGTATGAATTCCACCAAAAGGAAGGAATGTGGAGGAGAGGAAACAGACCAGACTCTAGGAGTGAGAATGAAATGGGAATTAATCCGTAGGCTCAAATGGCATACCTGGGTCATACCTGCTGCCACTCCCCCATCCTTTTCCCAGGTGATACTGGGCACAGCTTCAGCATCTTTTGAAACCTGGGCAGCTGTGACCACTCAATTATTCTGGGCACTAGAGATAAAACCTACTTCTCATGTTTTGGATAAGATTTGTGAGATAAAAAGACAAGAAATCATGGGCAGACGAATCTAAAATATTTCTGAATATTCACCAAGTAGGAGGCCCAGTGAGCCTGGTCTGAAAGATGTCTTAGACATAAATTTTACAAATGAGGAGGCTGCGTTTCAGAAGGCTCTTTCTTGGCAAACACTAGTATCATTGATGAAAACCATAAATGGCATGTTTCTATGGCATTACCATGTACACCATCCCACCCATCAATCAGAAGCGGGAATCTGCATTTTAAAATATGCCTATAATTGCTTATTATTTAAGTTTATTATTGAGAAAGCACTCTTGGTTTTATATAATGTGAGTAATTGAGTCTCCACTACATATTGTTAAATGATCCTCATGATCTGGACACTAAGGTCCTAGCATGACATTTCCCTCTTTTCCTATGACTGGCTATTCACAGCATCCAAAGACACGACAGAGGCTCCAACTGTGACACCCTGGATCACTGGCAGGCTCTGAGCATTGAATTCATACTTACTGCAATTCTCTTTGACTAAGTTAGACACATACTAAAATGGATACAAGGATCCCATAGCAATTGTCTTGTAGAACACTTAAAGGCAACTGAACACAAGGTGGACAAGGGAAAGCTTTCAAGAACCTTGAAATTGGATTTGGAGTCACTAATACAGCTGGAAAGTGATAGTGCGGAATGTCTCAAGGTCACTTGCAACAGAGAAGGGGGCCTTATTTCAAAGAAATTGCCCTGTCTGCCAAGATAAAAAGGAGACATATACACAGCAAAGAGAAAGAGCAGCTGCTCGAGTGCTATCGAGGGAGAGGCTGTAAAACAAATCATCGCTGGGCAAGGGAATGAGTAACACGATGGATTTCTTCCATCACTGAGCAAGAAGAGTTCTTTCCTCTCGCAGGATAAAAAGTAGGCTGACTCCAAATGGCCACTGAGGCCCAGTAGGGTCATTTGCAAGAATGGGAAAAAAGAAGGTAACATGATTTTCACCACTGTGCCAAGATGCACAAGCTACATACACTTAACTGCAGCTGAATATAAAGGCAGAAGTGTGCTTGGAACCACTTTGGACCATATGGCTTCCACAGTCATAGGGTACTTCCCCAGAAGCATCGTCTTCTACTACCTATGGGTCAGACATTCAGCAAATTCCAGAAGACAGCGTTAATAGATTGAAATCTCTCTCTTGCTTCAGGAGGGAAATGTGGAGATATATATATATATATATCTCAAAGTTTTTCTCTGTGATTTCTTCTAGAACTTTTACAGTTTGAGGTTTCGCATTGTCTATGATCCCTTTTGAGTTAATTTTTTGTTTATACTGCAAGATATGGTTTGAATGTGTATATGGATACCCAATTGTTCCAGCACCATTTGCTGAAAAGACTATCTTTTCTCCACTAAATTGCTTTTCCAACATTGAAAAGAATCAATTAACCCATATGTGTGTGTGTGTGTGTCTATTGCTGGGTTTTCTTTTCTGTTCCACTGATTTATATGTCTATCCTTTTGCCATTATCACACTGGCTTAATTACTGTACCTTTATAGGAAGTCTTGAAATCAGGTAATGTTATTCCTACAACTTCATTCTTTTTCAAAATTGTTTTGGCTATTTCTGTTCCTTTGCTTTACCATACACGTTTTTAGAATCAGCTTGCTGATTTTCAAACAAACACAAAAACTTGCTGGAATTTTTTTTATTGGAGGTATATTAAACTTGAATGCTTCTGCTTCAAATTCAGGACTATAGAGATTTTGACTTAACCTCTTCTCTGTTCCACTGGTGTCTCCTTTCTTCTGTACCAAATGTCCTGGTTCTCTAGGACACTGAAGTTGATAAAATTGCAACAGTTCAAAATTACTCATTTTCTTTACTCCATATTACACACATAGTCTCTGAATAATAATACTCATACTATCACCAGCAATATAATCATAGTACTAATTTAATTTTTTGCATATCTCTTTATTCTCTTCCCATTTTTGTAATTGCATATATTTATATTTTCTGATTATATAGTCATTCCATATAAAATTTCTCCTTTAAGATTTCTTTCCAAAAGGCACAATTTATTTTATTTTGTTTTGTTTTTTGAACTGATTAAACAAGCATTTATTCACCAGTCAAAAAAATAATGTTGAAAATATCTTTCCTTTTCCCAATCACATGCGTAATTTGGAAAACATGATGTTACTTAAAAATAAGAGTATCCACTACATGTTGAGGAATTACTGTGTGGCAGGCACCATGCCTAGCTTCTAAAATGTAATATCTTACTCAAGCTTCACTGCAACTCTATAGATGAATGCTATGATTATGCCCATTTTATAGATGAGAAAACTGAGACTTATGGAGGGTGAATAACTAGATAAATGATATCATGGTAATAACACCTTGCAAGAGTTGACTTCCTACTTATTTTCCCCCCAGTCTCTCTTATACCCACTCTAAGAATAAAAGGCACAGTTTAAATCTTCTACCTCCTTCAAAATGATTTTTAACTGCTTTTAAAAGATGAGCTGGGTGCGGTGGCTCACGCCTATAATCCCAGCAATTTGGGTGGCCGAGGTAAAAAGGTTACCAGAGTCCACGAGTTCGAGACCAGCCTGGACAACTTGGTAAGACCTCATCTCTACAATAAATCAAGAAAAATTAGCTGGGTGTGATGGCACATGCCTGTAGTTCCAGCTACTTGGAAGACTGAGGTGGAAGGATCGATCGCCTGAGCCCAGTAGGTAGAGGCTGTGGTGGCTGTGAGCATGCCACTGCACTTCAGCCTGAATGAGAGAGTGAGACTCTCTCACACACACACACACACACACACACACACACACACACACACAAAACACACACACACACCCACACACAAAAGATGAAAAGACAGGAAAAAGAGGAAGCAAATATACTAACCATAATTTAACATTTGTTGTGATGAAGCACATTTGACTGTATGTGTCTTAACAGCCAAACTGAAAATGAAAATGTGACAGGTTACATTCAATGGTGGTTTTTAAAAAAATATTTAAATTTTTCTTTTGTTTTTATCCCTAAGATTAACTGTAGAAAACTTATTTTACATTACATTATTGGGAGAAAAATTTGAAGTGTGTACTAACATTCTTGGTAAGGATTTCACAGAAATCCAAAGTAAAATTCAAGTAGAAAATAAGTTCAACATAATATTAAAGTGCAAATCAGTAATATTGTGAGAACATTTTAGGAAAGGTCTTGCCTTACGCTCTGTTCTCTTAATATTTTGCCAGTAGCTGTTTCTCTTTCTAATTATATTAATTATAGTGTAGTACATTTTATAATGTATATATTCATTTTTATTTTTAATGTGTGTAGAGACATATTTATACATATATTACATATGTTCTATTTTCTCTCTATAATTTTTAGCTTTTCTTTTTAAAAATTTTTTATTTTAAAGATGTGGAGTACAATTCAGAGTTAAGTATACAAATGTTCATTATGCAGGTCCCCTTGTTGATGAGGTGCGCCCCACTCTTCCCCGGCAGAATCCCACTACTGCCTATCCTGCCCTCCCCCCAGCTTTTCTAATTAGAAAGACTTTCCCTGCTATCAATATTATCATCCAGAACCTTAGCTGCCTCTTTGAGCCAAGAAAAGACATAACACACACAGACACACACACACACACACACACACACACACACACACACACACACTTATAATTAGCCACACCTTGGAAACTGCCAAAGGGGCTTTGCCACAAAGCTTATGCCATGTTAAAGCAGACTTGGAATCAACTCCATGGGCAAGGAAAAAGGCATTAGTTGCAGATATAATCATATGGGAAGAAGGAGTTGAAGAATGGAAATGTGACCAGTGGAGTAGACAGCGGGAAAATAATGTAGTGACTATGAGAGTATGGACAAGGAGAGAAAGATCATGGTACCATTGACTGCTCATTGTAGATGCCCAGCAAGACCTACAGGGAATGAGTGTGTTTTGGAGAAGTCCAAATTTGTTGAGAAGAGAATAACTGAATGGACAGTAAATAACAGGTTTATCAAGAAAGGCAATCTGAATAGAATAAGATATAGATAAATATCGAAGTCTCCCGCACTCTTCCATAGTTAAATGTCCATTTTATAAAAATTCTATTACTAAAGTATTTTCCATTATAAGCTATGACCTCACTTTAAAAAAATAGCATTTCATTTGCTTGAAGGCCATAATTTGCTCATTTTCAGGTAGTTGAATGAATACTTCTTAGCACTTGAGAGCTCAGTGGGCTCTCTCAGAACATCTTTGGCTTACACAGACAAGATATTCCCATATTTTTATACCAGCTGCTCTATTTATCTTGTGCTATGCTTTATCTTAGAACTGTGAGGGCATTCTGACCTCTTAATTCCTTGAGGGCCACAATTGACCAGAAATACTCTTGACTGCATAGGGAATTGAGTGGGAACTCCTGATAGGTCTTCGGTCAATCACTTAAGAAAATCCATTTCATTTAAGTCATTCCTGGAAACTTTTTCTATTACTTAATCATGTTGTGCACCCTTTGGCTTCCCTCTCATGATGTAAGGACACACAGGTTAATGTGAAAGAAGCACACACATCTACTGAAGAAATCAAGTTTTCCCACCAATAGGCACATGGGTTGAGCTGAATATTAACACTGAGTCTCTGTGCTCTTTCTTTATGATACCTAAGCAGTAAGTTATTTGCATTCACAAATTATTGAAATTTCATGTGGCCATGAATAAAAGGTCCTTATTAAAAAAGAAAATCCTTATCAATGAGACACAAAGATTTTACTGGAAGAGTATGGAAAAATAGGTTTTCTTGGCAAAACGAGATTAAAGTTTAGTATATTGGAAAGAACACTTGACTAGGAGTTTCAGGCATGGCTCAACCCTTAAGTCTGTATCTTACAGGTTATATAATACTTATTTGTCACTGAATATCTTTGGACCTTGATTTCCCAGGCTTTAGATGCTAATTTCCTCATGGAATTACAGTTGTGATAAAGTGAAATAACATATGAAAAAGTTATCGAGGAACTCAAGGATATTCTATGACTGTAATCTGTCAATGTGTGTGACTATTTCTAAAAATCTAGGTTTGCTCGGGATACCCAGAAATCCTCTTCATAGCATTCTGGTGTGGGGCCTGCCTTCATACTGTCTTATCTCCACAAACAGCTGGAATCAGTCATTAGTTGTTGTCATTTTTCCCGCTTGGGAAATGACTGGCTTGTGTCTAAGCCCTCTAAGCCCCCCAGGGAGGAAGAGCCAGAAAGCTGGGTGGAGCAAAAGTGACATTGGCCCCGTAGCCAGGACATCAAGCCCCCGTCACAGGCCCTGACAGTTTCAAGAACAACAAAAACATGCCAACTAGTTCTTTCATCTTCAGGACAAAACGTTGACTGCTTTAGGATTATGGATGTTATTTACACGCTTGAGAGCAGAAATGATCATATATGCCAATATATTTTCATCGGCTTTTGAAAGAAATCGCTCCTCCACACCCTTTCCCCTGCTTATACCCGCTGGTTCCATGCCATTAAAGAATAAGTTTTTCTTTTTGCTGACAAACAAAATCAGATGCTAATCAATAGGAATGCAGTTGGCAGAGATGTCTTGCTCATCTTGAAATTACATCTGTATCTTGTTGGCTTGAGGGTAGAAAATCCTTCTGATGGGAAGCTAAAATGAAAAAAATATGCCCTCTGTCACTTATCATAAGAAACTATAAACAACCACAACACTCATCAATCAATCAAGCAAACAAAAAGACCCTCAGTTGTTGGGATATTGCAAACCAATGTTATCACACTGTTACCAGTATGAGCAAATAAAATATAATAATTAGATTTGCTTATTCAAAATTTACTTTTAAAACAGCTGGAGCTTAAACAGGCCTGTTCTGTTGTTTGGGGACCACTTTAACAAGCCTGTGTCCCTCAGAATCAACACTTTCAGTCATATTCAATGAGGTTACTAACCTAGTTCTGTAACTATTGTGTACTCTTTCAAGGAAACACACAAAACATTAGCATTTCCTAGCAATGTGTCCCCCAGGTGTTCTCACTTAGGTAGAACCCCTTCATCCATCAGTGAAGCTCCATCAGCTAAGCTGTAGATCTAGGTTGGTATTGATGCTTTTGTTACTAACCTAGCTCTTAGCACATCGAAAGGAAGTTGTTCACCCCCTTTTTCCTTCACATCAAATATTGTGAAGATAATAGAATGGAGGGGGAGTGGGTTGGCACCCACTGAAAACATAAGCATGCTGTATAATTGGGATAGCCATGAACCAGAATACAGTAGTTCTGTCAGAAATATTTCTCAGAAAATAGTTTTTTTGAATTAGTCAAACCTTTGAAAATAGAATATTACATGCCATAGGCCTCTTTCTTAGCCTTTTCCTCTTTCTCCCTCCCTCCTTCACTTCCACCCTCTCTCCTTCCTTCTCTCTCTCTCTTCTTTTTCACTGTAGGACCTCCAAATAATTTCACATATGTCAGTTTACCTTATCTTCATTAAAATTCTTTAAAAATAGGCAGGACCACTAGAATGATACTTGGGTGTTAAAAATAAGATTAGTAACTTTTCAAGGTCAATTAACTGAGAGATCATACATCTGAGATTCAAATCCAGATTTTCTAAAACCTGATGCGGGACTTTTTTTTTCAGTATTTCTAATAATTCACTTCCTATTTAGTTTAGGTATTAAATGTCTGTTGGTCAATTCAAACCTTATGGATGCATTTACTAGCATCAGATATGAGTATGAAAGTCTAAGCAAGCAAAAAAAGCATATCGAAAACAATTTCAAAATTTCTGGGAGAAATACTAAAAATATCATTAAGAATAAGCATTTTCTAGCTTAATCCTTCACATAAATAGATGCTACTGCTGACAGTGTTTTTTCCAGAGCTGGACTTCCCACTGTCAGCAAGAGGCATGCTGAGATATTTACAGTGATTGTGTTTTACATCACCCCATCTATATCCTCCCTGGCTTTCTCAGCATTCTCTGAGCAGGGTGGGATAAAAGACTGGTATCATGTAGTGATGACCTCAAAAGCCCCACACTGGGCACTGTCAATATGGTATGCCCTCCCCAGCTCCCAGTCCTTTGAATTCCTGCCCCAAGGACCAGATGGATTGTTATGCATTTGCTTTAATAATGTGACCCCAATGCAAAACTGACTGACTTATCTCTTATAGACAAGGATGTAGGACTGACATTAAAACTGAGTTTCCATTGTCTTTATTGTGTATATTCGTTGTTGATTATCTACTTCCCTGGAATAAAACAGGAAGGACCACTACCATGGTTCACCTGAATGTTCCAGTAATTTCGATTCACTCAGATATCACCAGGCAGGTATATGGAGGATGAGATGGCGTGTCAATATGTCCAAGAACCTGAACTGCAACATACAAAAACCATTTCTTCAAAAGGAGAAATGACGAAAAGAAAAGCAAAGCAAAGGGAACTATCAGAATGAGCAGAGACACTGGTTTAACCACAGGGTTAGAACTTTTTTTCTTTGTTTTTTGAGTTGGAATCTCATTCTGTCGCCCAGACTGGAGTGCAGTGGCACTCTTCCGGACACCACAGCCTCGACCTGCGGGGTTCTGACGAGCCTTCTCGCCTCAGCCTTCCAAGGAGCGGAAACCACAGGTGCGCGGCTACCACACCTAGTTGATTTTTTTTATTTATTGTGGCGACGAGGTCTCGCCAAGTTGCCCGGGCTGTTCTTGAGCCCCCGGCTCAGGCAATCCTCTCACCTTGGCCTTCCAAAGTGCTTGGATTAAAGGCTTGAGCCACCACACCCGGTCAGGACGTTTTTTTAAAAAGAGAGTTCTATAACTTCTGACATGTTGCCTTAGGTCCCTTCCTTCCCAATCTTCTTCTCTGTACTTGTTTTGTTCAGTTCCTCTGCAGAAACTCTTACCTCTTCAGTACTGCAAAAACCTTCCCTTAGCAACAATTGCTTTGAAATCCATCTTCCATGGTGAGCCAACCAGAAGCCACAGGGTGCCTTTCTGAGCTCCAGACTGATGCTGAAACAAATTCGTCTTTTTTTGTTTTGTTGTTGAATGCAGCCCTTGCTCACCAAATCTTGATGGTTCCTTCTGTGCCACCCAAGTCTTGAGTTCATGCTTCCTTTGGATCATTCATTAGCTTTGGACATGTTTCACAGGAAGTTGCTGATTTATCAGTCTGTCTCTTTAGTTCATATATGTCCATGAGGCAGGAATGGTATCTTTGTAGAAAATTGTATTCAGTACATTAGGACAGTGATGTGGATATAAGATTTCTCTGAAACATTGAACAGCGGTTCAAACATTGAAACATTGAACAGTGGTTCTTAACAGGAACATTTTGCTTCCTGGTCTGTGGTAGGACAGCAGGCATTTGGCCATCTCTGGAAATATTTTTGGTTGTCACAGCTTGTTACTAGGTAGAGTCCAGGCATGCTACTAAATGTCTTATAATGCACAGGATAGCACCCCACTATAAATAAGTATCCAACCTAAATTGTGCTGAGGTTGAACAACCTTGTTAAAAAAACAAACTGCCATCTCCAAATAAATCCATATGTATATTTTCATATAAACTATTTTTCTGAGCTAGAACTGACCAACATGTCTGTTGGGAAGAACACTGTCTTAATCTAAACAATAATGTTTCTAAAAGCATAAAATGTCTTTTTTCTCCAACATTAGCTCATTTACTCCCTATAAGCCTTTGTGCAGCTTATTAAGTAGTTTTGGGGGGTTTTTTTTGAGTTGGGATCCCACTATGTCACCCAGATTGGAGTGTAGTGGCACGATCCCAGCCACTGCAGCCTCGACCTGCTGGGCTCTGGCGATCCTTCCACCTCAGCCTTCCAAGTAGCCAGAACTACAGGTGCACGCTACCACACCCGGCTAATTTTCTTTTTGATTTATTGTAGAGACGAGGTCTCGCCAAGTTGCCTGGGCAGGTCTCGAACCTGCAGGCTCTGGCAATCCACTCACCTCAGCCTCCCAAAGTGCTGGGGTTACAGGCTGAACCACCGAGCCCGGCTACTTATTGAGTAGATTTTATTATTCCCATCATACAACTAAGGATATCAAGACTGAGAAGAATGGGATCTGTGAAGGTTTCATACCTATGAAGGTGGCAGCAGAACTTGAATTTGGGACTTCTGGCTCCATGGTCAAGGGGAGAAAAAGAAAGACTAAGACATGAAGGCATGAAAATCCAGGACACATTGACAGTACAGTCAGAAGTGAAGTGCCACTAAATCCTAGGGTGCAAGCAGGTGAAAAGTAAGACTCCTGAATGGTTTGAGACTCCTGAATGTCTTTTTATACTATTTGAACTTAAGAGAGGTGGACGGCTATTGTGAGTAGACTGCAGAGTAGATGATTAGGAACTTTCTTTAGAAGAATGGATCTGGCAGTGGATGAGCTGCTTGGAGAAAGGAAGATCATTCAGGAGACTGCTGCAATCCTCCAGGTCCCGCTTCTGGCCACCAAAGGAAGATGACAAGAAAGGGGAGGACATCAACCCTTAGGGGAGCCAAACTCACGAAAAGTTGCCTTAGTCTGGTGCGGATAATGTCAAAGTGTTTGGGAGGATAAATAGCTACTCTATGTGGGTCACAGTATATGTTGTGTCTGTGCTACCACACACCACAAAGTACTTTCGTTTTACATATCAGACCAATAGCCTAGACATATATTATTTATAGACCCTTAGCTAGGACCTACATTTTCTTGATACACAATTAACTAATTTCTAAGGCTCAAAAGCAACATTGGAAGACTTCTTTCCACTTAAAATACTTGAGCCTTAATGGTCTTTATTAACAAAGTGACCCATCACTATCTTTTAGGGTATGAGGACTTAGAAAACCCATAAATGAAAGATGTGGTAAAGTTTCTCCTCGAGAATTGGAACCTTATTTGAGTTTTGAAATGAGAAAAGATTACTAGCAGCTAGAATTTTAGGGGGTGTATAAGTGTTCTCCAAAGAATAATATACAAACAGCCTAGAAGCCTCCCACCAGTTAAACCTGGAGTGAAGCATATTCTGTGAATGTATTTCTTCTTAACCTCCCACAGATGAAACAGAATCCAGCATCACCTGTGATCTATTTTTCTTGTAACTAGTGGCGGCAGCTTGTTTTGCAGTTTTTTAACCTTCTTTTTAAACATCAGACTAATCCATCATGAACAGTGACTGCTTTCATTGTATAGGCCTTTGAATTTCAGAATGCCTAAATTGCTTATTTAAATGAAAAAGAGTTTCCAAAAGAAAGTGGAAAAGCTAAGAAGAGGTTTAACTTCTCATTTGCAGCCAAATGTTAATTTTGCCTCCAGGACCACCATTTTGAGAGCTCTCAAAACACAGTCTGTAAAAGCCTAATTACAAAAAGTCTCTACTTTGAGATGGACAAGAGAATTGTCTGCAGGCCACAGTCACTCTGACTTTCCAGCTCTTTGGTCAGCTTCATGGCACAGAAAGTTATTAATTTTATGAGAATGTTTTCCCCCAAATCATCTTAATAATTAAGCAAGTATTTGTCCCATGCATTGTTGCTCTATTTCAATGTATTTAGGATGGAGTTGGAAACAGCCTTAGAGAAAAAGGACAATATTCAGCAAGTATGTTTTTTTTTCCTTTTGAGTTATAAAAGACTTCAATCTTATTATCCTTACCTTTCAATGTTGGCCTGAAAGAGAGAACATTACCTAAGTGAGAAACCCATTTTTGCACATGTCAAAAGAATGTGCCAGAACACTGGACAGCATAATTCCTATTCAGGGATGTTTCTTTCCAGGACAGTTTTTTTTTTTTTGTACCAATCCAAAACTTCAGAAAGTCATCTATCAGGATGTATATCAGTATGGAAGATGATCAATCGCATTAGTCCAAATTATGAACCTGTGGATTTTATGTGAAGTAAAAATAATTTATTGAGTTCCTACTATATTTTGATTTCAAGGAGAGTTATAATGGAAGAGTGATATGCAATTATACTGCCTTGAGGAGACTAGGGTCCACTTGGATGGCAATCCTAATTTATCCAAACAAACAGACTAGAAAGAAACAGTAGCTTCTGATCAAGAGAGGAGGGCCATTTGGTATACACGTTAAGTGTGCTCTTAGAATTTGTAGAGGAAGAAGATAAATGAAGACTGGCATGCTCAGAGAATTCCTCCTTGTGGTGGTAACATTTGAATTGAGTTTTACATGTTAGATAGCATTTAAATATATCAAGATAAAAAATAGAATTTCAAATTTGGAGCACAACATAAATAAGAAAATGTCATGACACAGTAGAACGGGGGCCATTGATCCCCAGGAAATTGATGGTGTAGATAGATGATCTTTCTGACAAAAAACCAAAACAAAACAGGTTTTATGTGCAGAAAAGTAGAAAACAGGATTGGCAAAGTATCATGGGAGCAAACTGAAGGACTTTGAAAATTTAATAGAGGAATCTGGAATTGGTGCCACATGCAATAGAGTCATTGCAGATTCTCAGAAGGAAGATCCATGATGAGAGCTGTTAGAGTGCAAAAAGTCCTTTCAAGAGCTTGGTGACCTATTGAGGAGTAAGGGAAAGGACATCACTGAAGGTGACTCCAAGGTTAGAGGTGGGACTGTTATAACCCACAGAAAGAAGTCTTCCATAAGTTTAGCAAGAAGCACCTATTGATTTCTCCAGGAGAAGAGATTCCCCTTAAGCTTTTCGTAAAGAGAATCTGGCATGAAAAAAGAAACAAAACAAAAACTAGCTCTCATTTTTTCAAAGCTGGTGGAAGGCTAACTGATATTTTTAAGAATAAGTCTTTTCAAATATGAAGTTATTGATTTGATGGAGGGCTTGATTAATCCATTTTTATTCTATTATAGCAATGTCAGTGTATATATTTTTTCGAAATATATGCAATAGAGAGGAAAAACAGAACTCCTTCTTTGCCTCTTTGTGTTCTCATAGTACAAACTCCTGTCCTTCTACCTTGATCTAGGTTAGTATAACCTCCTAGCCAAGTCTACCTCTTACACCCTTGGCATTCCTAATCATTAATATGAAACTTTCTTCCACATTGTGTACTGAGAAACAGTGTTGGTGACCAGCACTGACCAAGGGTGGGTTAGGACCCGCACCAGAGAATCTGGACGGCGAGAAGAGACCACTTGGAGGCAGTTCTCCTGGGAACAGTCTGATCAGGACTGAAGCCACATTTTATTCGGACTCCTTCCAACTTATATACCATTTTCTATACCCTCCAGCAGTGTGATAATCACTTACTGGGGGCGTACAAATTCCGTGCTTTACAAACTATGCATCACAAGACCACCACGAGATCTGCAATTTCTAAGCAAACAATTCGAATTCCATGATGCCTGCCGTGCTTACATTAAGGTCACAGGTGCACAATTTCAATACAAATCGTTCAAAGTGTTTTCCATAATGTTCAATGAATCATTCATATTATACTGTTTGTTCTATACCCTGATTAATACAAAAAACTTTTCTAAGTTAACTCTAGGTTCAATCCAAGTTCACTGACTCCCAATATTTTTAACGACTAATATTATCAACTTAACACTATACTATAATCTATAAGTTTAGTTAAATGACTTAACTGTGAGTTATACTATTAACTTATTATGATTTAATGTAATGCCTTATAACTCAGTTAAAACTTATTCTTAAACTACAAAACTTTACTATAATTCATATGTCTCATATGTCTAAACTTTAATTTTTATATGATCTAGTGATTGGACTTTAATACTATGCTATATCCTATTAAGCTAATACCTCATCATTAATTCTTTTATAAATCGTATAGTAATTATTATATTTGAATAATGTAGCAAAAGGAAACAAAACAGCAAGCATAAATTACG
>NW_007247207.1:842187-875398 GCF_000164805.1 Carlito syrichta
CAAGAAAATGTTCTGCCTGGCTAGGGGCAGGGTGACAAAGCTATCATGGTAATTTAGTTTCTAATCTTAGCCCTAGGGGGAACAGCTTTCAAGAACAAGAGCTGACTACCCAGTCTACCAGGAAATAGAAGTTAAAAAATATCTAGAAAGAAGTAAAACTTAGAAAGACAGAGAAAAATAATTCTGCTATGCACTTTCCATCAGGTGTATTGAGATTTACTTATAAGTTTTACTGCCATGTATGCACACTGGTCACTAATCACACACCAATATTATAGGTATAACTGATATCCTATGTCAGAGGCGATCTTCCAGATGGGCCTTTACAGGCCTCAGCCATGTAGCTATAGATGTTGGCTCCCAACAAAACAGTGTTCCTCTTCCTTTTCAATTACCACTCTCAGCTTCCCACTTGCCTACCAAGAAGTCTTTCCCCTCCACACTCCACCAACTCCATGGGGACAATCTAGTTAACTAGAAAGTAAGTTATCATGCAATTAGAACCTTGCTGTGCATTATTTCAATTCATTTAACACTGAACCAAGGAAGCCATCTAACTAAAGGAGTGAGAACAAAATGCCTAGAACCCATGCTACTGTGGTCTTTCATGCAATGTAAAACAGTGGGGGGAATACTCTGGAACTAAATTTAGCTGTACACATATAACAGGTCATATTTACATATTTCCACTAATTGCTTATTTTCAATTTTATGCTGCAGTTTCATGTCTATCACATCATTCAGATAATCTCATGGAAGGTCTTTTAAAGGAATACCTTGGTGAAGTGAGTTTTATTTTTTGTCTTTCAAATCCAATTAATGACTTTCCCAAACAGGAGACAACAAACAGGAGTGAATAGTATAAAGAGCCTTGGATTTGGTGCAGAAATTAATCACAAAAGAAGCTGGAATACTTAAGATAATTTTAGGTTGCATACATGATGCTCTTACCAGTATCAGACAATGGCTTACAGTTTTAGCCATTGTCTCTTTTCTGACCCATTCTAAGAGAAACCTGTTCTTCAGTGTGTGGATGAAATCTAGCCTGTAGATGTTGTTTGTGTATTCCCTGTGCAAATGCTGTTATCCTTTTAAGCTCAAATAGACCTGATCTTTAACTGCCGAATACCAATGGGCAGCCTAGCAGAGGAGTTAAGAATATGGCCTTTGGAGCCAGTTGAGAAGACCACTGAGGTTTAAATTCTACCTCTACCATTTACCAGGTTTGTGACCTTAACAAAGTCACTTAATATTCTTAGTTTTGATTTTTCTGTGATATTAAAATAATAATTACTAATTGGTTATTGTGAGAATTAAATAAGAGTATACTGAAAGGGCTTAGTAAGCACCTGATAAATTATTTAGGACCTAATATATATTTAACACTGAATAAAATATTATTATTTGCTATGACCTCTCTATGAACCCAAGGGACATCTTTATAATGATGAAGTACAAATATTTTAAGTTTTTAAGTTTGTTATGTATAAAAAAGAACTTGTAATATTTTAAAACAAAGCTTCTCTTCTCATCCTCCTTATCTTGATTAAAAATATCAGCAACCTCTTACCAATTCAGGCTAAGAACTATTGGACTCTTCATTGTTTATTTTTTCCCAATGTTTTAACTCCCTCATCCCCCAACCTAATTCATCCTCCATCACTGCCAGCTTTTTTTCTAGAAAACAATGGTTTTCCAACTTTCTGTGCTTTATAGATTTTCTAAAGAATATTATGAAACCATGAAATATTCTCCATAGAATAATGAGTTCAAGTGTACAAATGTTATAAACCATCCTTCTGATAAATAGATCCTCCAAATCCTAAGGTCCAGAGAGGCAAGTTTGAGAATTCCAACTCTAAAATATTTCTCCAAACTAGATGATCCTTTTCATATCTTTGGCATCTACTCTAGTTCTAAATCCTTATCATCTTTTGCCTAAATCCAACTTGGTCTCCTAGATTCCAGTATGTTTTTTCTCCTACCTAAACTTAGCTCTGCTCCCAGAATCTTTTTCCCCTATATTAACATTTTCTTACTCAAATTCTTTTGAATTTTTTTATTGTCAATAAGTAGTGGTCCTCACAAGTTACCTTTTAAAGGAAACTGGAGAAATTCTGAATGTAGACCAGAGATGGGTTCCAGTGACCTGTATGCTTCAAAAAATTTTTGTGGTGATTCTTACACTAGTAGGTCCAGACCACACTTTGAGAAACATTATCCCAAGATGATCTCATCAGGTTAATTTTCTCATTCATCGTTTTGTTCAACTTAGCCTCCATACTTTCAGAAACTGAATATGTTCAGAACTTTTTCTTTGTCTCTATTTGCCCTTCATTTTAAGAAACTCTCAATATTCCCACAACTTGGTTGAAAAACTACTTATTCTTTATTGTTTACTATAATCACTACCTCTTCTTTTTAAAAAATTTTTAAAAAAATTTTAAAGATGTGGGGTACAATTCAGGTTAGGTATACAAATATTCGTTGTGCAGGTACCCTTGTTGATGAGGTGTGACCCTCCCTCCCCTGGCAGTTTCCCTCAACTGCCAATTCCACTGCCCACCCCAGCAGTTTCCCGCTTACTGTCAGTCCCTTTCTTACAGTATTATGATAATTGTTCAAGGTCCGCTTATGAATGAGAACATATGGCACTCTGTTCTTTGTTTCTGTGATAGATCACTGAGTATGATAGACTAAATCCATCCTAGTTGTTGCAAAGACCATATGTTTGTCCTCCTTTATGGCTGCATAACATTCCATTGTGTATATATACCACATCTTTTTTATCCAGTTCAGCTTCGTAGGCAGTATGGTTGGTTCCATGAGTTTGCTATTGTGAATAGAGCTGCAACAAACAGGCGAATCTCTAACTCTTCTATGGATTCTTTCTCCTTTGACTCCCCCAAAGAATGCATTATACTCTCTTCCAAAGTCTTATCATTACCTTCTCCAAGAACTGCCTTTGCAGCATGTAGTAGACTGTCTCCTGAATTACTGTTGCTTTTGTGCATGTCTCTTACCTTCACTAGCTTATATAATTCTTGAAGACAGACCAAGCTCTACTTACTCCTTATGTCAGCATAAAGCCTCATGCATTATAGATATTTTTTAAATGTTTGCTGAATTATCAAGTTTTCTATTTTTCATATATGTGCCACAGTTTTGAAATATTCTCAGGACAGCAGAACTCAAGGTTATGGTACAGGAGAGTCTCCTGTTTATTGCAACACAGAGCCATGCTGTTGTGCTGAGACCAGCTTGCAATGGCTCAGAAGAACCACTTGTGTACATTTCTTTCCATTTCTGAACTCAGTGATGTCTTTTTGGTAAACTTGAAATCAGCCATGAAGATAGTGTTTACATCACAGAAATCAGCAAAAGATTTATATCGGGAATTTAAAATCTGTGTCATTTTTTGAGAATGGTTTGCCAGCATACTACCGCCAGTAACCAAAATAGTTATGTAAATTCCTGTTTACCATTGTAGAATCCAATCTAATAGGAAATGTTCATTTAGCAAACTTGAGAGTCACTATTTGTAAGTACACGAGGTACACATAGACCAAAGCCTTGAAATTTCACTGCCTGGAATGACATGAAGTAGAAAATACCAGATCTTGTATTTTTCTGGATCTTCCATTTGGAAACTATGAGATGTTAAGCAAATTGTTCAAGTCTCTTGTGGGCTTTAGTGTTTTCACATAGAGTGGAAAAATGAATGACTTCCCCTACCTCTCTCGAGAACTTCATTGAAGAATAAATGAGGGAAGTCATGTGTGAAGAGGCTTTTTTAAAAATTGTAAACTGGGCCAGGCACAGTGGCTCAAGCCTGTAACCCCAGCACTTTGGGAGGCTGAGGTGAGAGGATTGCTTGAGTCCGTGGGTTCGAGACCACCCTGGGTAACATATTGAGACCTTGTCTCTACAATAAATCAAAATAGTAGCTGAACGTGGTAGCATGTGCTTGTATTTCCTGTTACTTGGAAGGCTGAGGCAGAAGGATTGCCTGAACCTAGCAGGTTGAGGCTGTGGCAGCCGTGATTGTGCCACTGCACTCCAGCCTAGGCAACAAAGTAAGACTCCAACTCAAAAAATAATTATTAAAAAAAATGTATAAACTGCGATTAAATTGTGTTCTTTCTACCTCTGAGCTCCTAGATTCAGCTTTATAAGGGAGACCTCAATCAATAAGAGAGTGAGTTCGAGTGAGTTCTTCATTTATCATCACTAATCATTCTAAATCTAGGAACAGTCAGTGCATTTCTTAAATGCTGCATGTATCTTCCATTTCCTTTCTCATAAGACAAACCTGTAAAAACATCAACCAAGCTATGAATTTTACCTCCTCTCTTAGAATTTTTTCTTTACTGTATTTGCATAAATCTCCCCTTTCCTTAAAATAATAAACACTAACATGATCTGATCTTTATCACAAACTACTGAAACACAGACATACCATTTAACTATCCTCCTGACACCCTATAATGCACAAATAAGTTGCATTGATTAGTGATTGACTTCAAAGTGAGTAATTGAGCTTTAATGAGCTTATAAAGGGGATTAAAATCAAGGCAATAAATTAAAAGCAAAATAAAAGAGTAAACAAGAAAGGAGGCTTTACAACTTGGTTCCATTACCGTCTATGCTAACTAGATTAAAAAGTAATTGCCATGTCAAGAAAAATTGCAGTGGTCTCTGCAAAATGGAAGAGCAGTGGGCTCTCTTTGTGTGTAGGATATAAAATGGAGAGAATGCAAAGTAAATGCATGGAGGGAAGTGGGCAGAGGACAGAATATTTGTTTCTAATGGTCATTACACTTTCAATAAATAGACATTATCTAGAAATAGACACATGCTAATGAGCTGCCTGATTTCAACTGCACTCTTGAATGTCTAACATCTTTGGGTATCACATTAGGATTATATTTAGGACTGCATGGTTTATCTATTTTATTTTATTCTATTTTATTTGAGTCAGAGTCTTACTCTGTCGCCCAGGCTAGAGTGCAGTGGCATGTTCAGGAGATCCTGCTGGGTTCAGGCGATCTTCCACTTCAACCTTCCAAGTAGCTGGAACTACAGGCATGTGCCACCATGCCTGGCTATTTTTCGTTTATTTATTTTTGATATATTGTAGAGAATGAGGTCTTGCCAGATTGCCCAGAATGGTCTTGAACCCTTGGACTCAAGCAATCCTCTCACTTCTGCCACCCAAAGTGCTGGGACTATGTGAGCCACTACAACCAATGGTTTATCCATTTTAAATGTCTTTAAATTAATGACACCGAACAGACAGAATATTCTCAATTTATTAGAGAACCTTTTAAAATAGGCATTTTTAAAAGTTTAAAAGTCACATCTGATCTAAAATAAGAAGTACTTGTGTTTGGAAAACGAAAAGACTTCATAAAAAAGGAAGATTGCATAAATAAATTGGGTGTAGACATGAGTCCTAATGCTGTGTCATAAGGCACTTAAGGAACTGAATGCAATCCTCAAAAACCACAGCTCATTATCTCTGAGAATTCATGGGCGGCTGGTGAGAAACCTGGAGAGTGGTAAAGAGCAGATGTAGTAGCAATTTTTAAACTAGCTATCTCTAGAATCTCCATAGCCTGAGAACCTACTCTAAAAAATAACCCAAAAGGCACAAGCATCAATATTCAAGACAGTACCTCTTGATAAATCTGATAAGCAAAGTAATTGTGACTTCACATGGATACACGGGATTGTTCTGGGTGCAATATTAATGGCAGTGAGTTGAAATTAACCAAATGTCCCCACAGGCACATCAATTTATTAATTGGGACTTCAAAGTTACACTGGGAGCACTTATATAGAATGCCTGGGAGAGTGAAGGTAACCGAATGAGGAATCTGTTTTGAAATAATAAGAATGTTTTCCAGGGGTGCTGAAATCAGTCTTTCAGAACTAGAGGATCTTGACCTCTAACTAAGTCTTAGGTATCACAGACAAAGAGGAAAACAGATCTGCTTGTACTTTCATCACATGCTAAATGAGAACTAACCTGACTTTTTATTGTGCATTTACTTTAAAGATCTGTAACGCAGGCTAGATTGAAGGCAAAAAAATAAATGAGCAAATGTTCAGATAATTATACAGGAAGATAAATTAATCACTCCCTTAATGATTAATTAATCACTCAATACTATTTACAGTTAATATACTTTGGACATATTCTTCTTTGAGGCTATCTGAGATGGAGATGACATGTTGATTAAACTTAGAGGCTCAATTTTTACTCCAAACTATATAATAGAAATGAATAAAAAAGTGCCTCGCCTTCATTTTCTAGTTTTCCTATTAAAAGAAAATCCTTAAATGCATTTGATATGTTGCTCTCTTTTCAGAGTATAAACTTTCTCATAGCAGTGCTTACAAAAAAAATCCATGACCACAAAAAAGCACAATTCAAATTGATTTAAAAACTGGGAAAAATTTTATGTCAAGTTGAAGAATGGTTTATCTCCATTTTTATCATGCTTTTGTTTTTAGTTTGAATTATTTTAAGCAAGTTTGCTCAGGCAAGTCAGCTGAGTTGCTTGGAGTTATCACAGGCTACAAAGGTATAAAACCATACAGATTTTTTAATGTCACAAATATTAAAAAACAAAACACTGATTAGAAAAAAACTTGGAGATATAATTTAAAATAAGATATGATATGACCAGACAGAAGAAATATTACAAATAGTTTTTAGATATACTAAGATGCATAAATAAAAGCAAAGTAAAAACTCACTGGATATGATTCTTTCACATATCATGATAACAAAAACCAAGCAATGGAAAAGCATACTTAGTTGGAAAGTTCTGGGGGAATAAAAACACAGAGCCATATGGTAGCCTAAAAATAGAAAATGTTTATACTATAGATACACTCATGCATGGGTCATAGATATTTTCAAAGTAATTCATTGCATCGTGGTTATAATAGCCAAAAAACTGAAACAATATTATTGTCCACCAAAAGAGAACTGATAAAATAAATTATGGTTGAGCTATATAATGTACTAGTATGTAGCTGTGAAAAAAAATGAAAAGAGGTAAAGAATATAATTGAGTTCCAGATTAGATTGATAAGAGCAAAAAAGAAATGTGCAGAATTCTTCATGTAGTAAGATATATTTTATGATCAAAAAATAAGAATAAAACTATATATCCCAGGAACTCTGAAAGAATACACAAACATGCAGAACAGAAATTAATGGGATAGGCAGAAGAAACAGGGTAGTGCATACTTGACAGTTAGTTCTAAGGAAGCATATTTAACTGACAGCCATAGATCATTTTACTATTTTTTTCATGATAATTGAAAGACAGAAACTCTGGGGAGTTTTGAATGAATATTAACTTCTTAATTCTGAAGCTATTGGGGTTTAATACTTAGCTAAATTCAAACTTAGAGTTTTCATTTGATTTAAAGTGTTTTTAATTTGACTCATTCGTTTCAGGACCTAAGAACTAAATTCCAGTCCTTTAAAGTCTTCCGTGAATTGAATAGGATATTCTTTAGACATCCATACACGATAGTATTATATATGGTAGACACATGCCATTTTTGTGAGGTATGTTCAGGAGGCCATACTGAATCTCTGCAAGTATAAAGTGTCGGCGTGGATTTGGGACTTTCTCTTGAACCACATTTTCATTAAAAGTCTCCTGTGTCACACACTACAAAATAATCACCTTTTCCACATCTGATAAGCAATTTCTTTCATGATGGTCACACCTCAGTTTAAATTAGTTCCTGCAATGTACCTCCTTACAGCACCATCTACTTTTCTTTGCTAACGTTTGCACTTTTAAAGTTATTTCTGTGACAATTTGCTCAAGGCAAATCCCTGACATTCACATGTAAATCTGATGAGGGCAGAGAATATGCCTGTCTTGATTGGTGCTGTATTCTCTAGACCTGGCACAGTGTAGGTCAATCAATATATTGAATTAGTGGAATTCTATCCTGAATAAATCCTATTTTAATTCTAATTTTTATTCTAAATAAACAGATTACTTTTATCATTAGCTAGAACCTAATGCAGAGAGGACAGTAAAAAACAGTCTGGGCTTTTGTTCAGACAGTCCTGAATTACTTTTATTAGCACTGGCACTATCTAGTTAGGAGCCATTAGACAATGTCTTAGTCTGTTCAGGCTACTATAACAGCGATAACAAAAAACCCCATAGACTGGGTATCTTACAAACAACAGAAATTTTTTCTCACATGTCTGGAGGTTTGAAAGTCCAAGATGAAGGCACCAGCAGATTTGATGTCTAGTAAGGACTTGTTTCCTAATTTATAGACAATGCCTTTGCACTCTATATAGACACACAGAGAAAGAATCTAGCTAGTTCTCTGGGTGCTTTTGGTTATATTTTTATTTTGGAGACAGGGTCCCTCTCTACTGCCCAGGCTGGAGTGCAGTGGCATGTTCACACTTCACTGCAATCTTGAACTCCTGGGTTCAAGTGATCTTCCTGTCCCAACCTCCCAATAATATTGAGTCTATATATGAAGGTTGACTTTAACTCATTTAGTTTCCCAGGGCTATCTAGGACTTGATCGAGTATGCCTTAAGATGCGTGTTTCCAGATGAATGTTTTTCTTCCTTTTTTTAAATTATAAAGATATGGCGTACAATTCAGGGTTAGGTATACAAACGTTGATTATGCAGGTGCCCTTGTTGCTGAGATATGCCCCTCCCTCCCCTAGCAGTTTCCCTCAACTGCCAATCCCACCCCCTCCCCTGGCAGTTTCCCACTACTGCCAATCCCTTTCTTATAGTATTATAATTGTTCAAGTTCTGCTTATGAGTGAGAACATATGGTACTCTGTTCTTTGTTTCTGTGATAGATCACTGAGTATGATCAACTCCAAATCCATCCATGTTGCTGCAAAGTCCATGTGTTTGCTTTCTTTATGGCTGCATAATATTCCGTTATGTATATGTACCACATTTTTTTTATCCAGTCCACTTTCGATGGGCAACATGGTTGGTTCCATGTTTTTGCTATTGTGAACAAAGCTGCAACAAACATTCCTGTACAGGTATCTTTTTTCTAGAATGATTTTAGTTCCTCTGGGTATATTCCCAATAGGGGAATTGCTGGGTCACATAGAAGGTCAATTTCTTTTAGAAATCACCACACTGTCTTCCAAAGGGGTTGCACTAGTTTGCATTCTCACCAGCAGTGTAGAAGTGTTCCTTTTTCTCCACATCTTCACCAGCATCTGTTATTTGTTTTTATTAATGATGGTCATTCTTACTGGGATTCCGTGGTATCTCATTGTTGTTTTGATTTGCATTTCTCTGATGATGAGTGAGACTGAGCACTTTTTCATGTGTCTGTTGGCTGCCTATATATTTTCTTTGAGACATGTCTATTCATGTCTTTTGCTTACTTTTTAATGAATGTTTTAAACATCTAGGAAAGAATTTTCAGTGGACTATGGGAACCTACTATTATGCACAGATTAAAAATTTTTTTTTAATTTTTAGAGATGAGAGTCTCATTATGTTGCCCAGGCTAATGACGAACTCTCAACCTCAAGAAATCCTCCCTATCACCTTCCAAAGTTCTAAGATAACAGATGTGAGCCACTATGCCTGGCCAGGGGCCTCATTAATAAAAGCGCTAATTCTAATCATGACGGTCTCTCCCTCATGACCTATTCTTCTCTCAAAGGCCCCACCTCCTAACATCATCATCTTGGAGTTGGGATTGCAACATATGAATTTTAGGGAGACACAAGCAGTGAACCCCTAGCAAACAATTTATTTGACTTTCCAAATCCTGTTATTTTATTTACAAAATAGAAAAAACATGAAGTGTCTAACACATAGGGTTCTTTTGAAGATTGAGTGAAATCAGTACTGTAAAAGATTCAGCACAATGTCTTGTTCAGAACAAGAACTCAATAATGCGTGGCTATTGTTATTATCATAGCTCCTAAGCTGCAGAGTTTGGCAGTTAGCTATGCCAATTTAGCATCTAAGTCATTGCTCCCTATCATCATCACTAAGCTCATGTGATTTATGACACAGCAAAATGACAAATTCTTGGGGCCTTTGACCCCCTACTCAAATTATTAAAACAAAGAATATTGAGTCTATATATACAAAGGGTTGACTGTTATTTCATTTAGTTTCTCAGGGTTATCCAGCACTTGATTGAATATGCCTTAAGATGTGTGATTCCAAATGAATGTTTTAAACATCTAGGGTGAGAATTTTCCATGAAAGTGAGAATCATTCCTTTTTAAGGGATAAGTTGCATGTATTTCCTTTAATAAAATGTAAATGGAATATTTCAGAAGTAAATATTTGATGTAATTCTTCATTATAGTGAATAAAAATGGACTGTTATTTTACTATGAATATTTGCATTGGCCTTTTCCAAGAAATCACAAAAAACAGTGTCAATTGAGGAGATAAAACTCAATCCTGTTTTTGTGAGTTTTGAATTTATTTTTGCACTAATTCTTGCTCACAAAACAAGGCCTAACCATAGCTGCTAATGCATTAACGTAAGGCTTAAAGTAGTGGTTAAAATCAAAGACAACAGAGTCAAACTACTTAAGCCCAGCTCTACTTTAATCCCATCTCCCCATTTCTAGCTGTGTGGCTTTGAGTAAGTTTTTGTTTTTGTTTTTAATTCTCTCTGTGAAGTTGAGCTAATTTGGGACTCATTTGATTGCTGATAAAATAATGCAAAATGCCTAGAAGGTTATCTTAGCAGAAGTGCTACCTGCAGGCTCTTATTATTCCATGTGAGGAAAGTATTATTACCCCCCCCCCCCATTTCTCCAGGTCAGGTATTGAAGCTAGGTTTACACATCCAGGAAGTGCAATCAAGACCTGAACCCAGTTCTTTAAACCCTAAAGCCTACATTTTTTCCCCCACAATTGTTTTTCAGTCTAAGGCATGTGTTCTCAATAGGGTGAAGATTGAGTCTTTTGGAGAAACTTAAAATTCTTACATATTACAATGGTTTATGGCCTTCCAAGGGGCCATGCAGAAACAAATATACGGTAAATCCATGGAATTAAAATTTCACAATCCATGGAATTAAAATTTCACAAACAGGAGGCAACTAGAACAAAAAAAAGTTTAAAAAGGCTGATCGGGGGACAATAATAAAAACAAGTTGAGAAACTCTGCCCTCAGTGTAGAATGGGGTCATCTGTGTCAGGGTCTCCTCTGATACTGACTGGAAACAAAAATGTAAGACCCACTCCCTACAGCTTTGTCCCTCTCTCCCCCACCTCTTTTAGAATTTCTAGATCTGAGCCCCCCCAATCTGCATGAACACCAAGCTCCCCAGATGATTCTTACCCACGTTTAAGTTTGAGACCCCCTAGCCTGTGTGTGGCTTCAGAACTTCAACAGCTCTTGACAAGACACAGAGCAAGGCTACCCCTTTTCCTGCTTTCAGAAAAGATGCTTTCATTCTTCTACCAGCTGGTGTCGGGATGAAGGCCACAAGCACAGGATCACTGTGAAATGGCCATGTGCTTTGGTATCACGAGTCAATTTGGTGAATTTCATCACCTTCAAAAAAATAAAAGTTAGCCGGGCTTGGTGGCTCAGCCTGTAATCCCGCGCCTTTGGGAGGCTGAGGTGAGTGGATTGCCTGAGCCCGCGGGTTCGAGACCCACCTGGGCAACTTGGCGAGACCTCATCTCTACAATAAATCAAAAAAATCAGCCGGGCGTGGTAGTGCATGCCTGTAATTCCGCTACAGGGAAGGCTGAGGCGGAAGGATCGCCAGAGCCCAGCAGGTCGAGGCTGCGGTGGCCGGGAGAGGCCACTGCACTCCAGTCTGGGCGACAGAGTGAGATGCCAACTCAAAAAAAAAAAGAAAAAGAAAAAGTTAAGATTTCGGAGAATGTGCAGGGTGAGGGAACTCGAATAGCGGAGGAGAGACACAAACAACAAGAACAATTGCTTCTGTCACTTCCCCCGTTGTTCTGAATCAAGAGTGATTTTTTTACATCCAGCTTTCAAACTGTTTATTTAAAACTATTTACAGAAGTTAAGTTCTGTGAAAAAGAATATGATCTGTTTAAAAGAGGAGCTCCCACATGGCAGGGCCAGGGGTAAAATCTGCAGAGAACCAGCAAGCAATGATAAGAAGCAGGATGCCTTCTCCCAAGGGAAAGGAGGTTTGGGGGAACTAGCCCAAGCATGGGACCCAGGGGACCGAGTTTAAGTCACAGCGCTTCTGTAGATGACTGGGGACTCTGGGCAAAGTCTCTCAGCTCCTCTGGACCTCCATTTCCTTATCTGTGAAGTAAGGGGATTGGATGAGAGGGTTTCTAAACCAAATACATCTAAAATTTCTGCCCTTTCAAATTAATCATTAAAGGCCACTGGGTAGGTAAATTCCTGATGGGGAGAGGGAGATCTGAGTAATTAATCAGAGAGGGAAAACTTATTCCTTTTAGCAAGCTACCAAATCATTAGCTGACTATTTTTCTTCTATTGAGCTTTCACAGATTGAGTAAACATGAGAATAGAAGGTTGCAGAGACCATTCGGGTAATAAGAAGAAAAGGCTATCCCTCTTAATCGCTGAAAGCCAGGCAGGGACCCAAGTGGGCAGCAAGGAGACCTAGAAGCAGTAATGGGCCAGAGGCCTGGAAGGGACCCAGGTGCAATCATATTTCATAGCAACACATGTGCCATGTAAAGGTTTGGATTTTTTTTCTCTCCATCCGCCCTTGCTGGAGGACTCAGAATGTTTTTCTGTAGTGGCTGAACCAGTTCCTCAGCATCCCTGAAGCCATTTCTCATGTTTAAAATGTAACACACACACACACACACACACACACACACACACACACACAATGTGTGTGTGTGTGTGTGTGTGTGTGTGTGTGTGTGTGTGTGTATCTATCTATCTATCTATCTTTAGACCTTTGTGTTAGGAAAAACTTTGCTTTTCCTAGTGATTAGGTGTATTTTCCCAGTGTTTGCAATGCAAAATTATGTAACTGATCATTCTTCCTTCTGGGCTCTATATCCCAGGAAGACAGGCTCCAGTACTACATACCACAGCTTCAACAGTGTAAGATGCTAGGCCCTGCACATCTGCAATCTGAATATATCCCCCACTTGTCCCCCGCCCCAGTCTTACTCCTTTTCTGTCCCTCTGTTTGTCACCTGTCACAAATAAAAACTGTTCACCTGCTTTTTCACATAACCCGTTTTTCCTGGTTATATCTTTCTGCCACTTATAGCCACAATTATCTACCCAATTCTATTCCTTGACTTTCTGTTTGGTTATAGCAACCCCTTACATTCCTGAGTGCAGGCCCACCACTCTCACTGGCCACATGGCAGTCATCTCACGGCACCCTGCCAGGAAAGGTGGATGTGAAAATGTTTTATCTATATTGTTCCCCTAAATTATTTTTATCTACTTATATTTTCCCATTTAATAATAAATATTCTTATTAATCAACAAACTCCTTGGTGAAATTCTATGGAGAATAATTAAGCAAAATTAAAAAATCCATTTTAACTTTTTAATAAAGGAACATTTTAACCATATATAAAAAATAGAATCCTCATGTATCCAAATCAAGATTCAACAATTAGGAACTCACAGTCAATTCTGTTTTGTCTATATCTCAACCATTACCCAACATCCCCTCACTCTATTATTTTTTGATAAATCCCATTTATCCTACAATTTTATTTGTAAATATTTTAATACATGCTTCTAAAAGATTGTCTAAAAGAAGTTCTTAGCCAGACATTTGTAAATTATTGACTAGAGGGAAAATTATAGGTGGTGCTCTTAGTTCAAAACTAATCAGTGATTACAGAACCACAAACAAAAACATTGATAAACTCCAGATGAAAAGATAACTTCAGGGTTAATTGCTTACTCACAAAACTGGAGAGCAATGGGTTTAGACTAAGCAGTGATTGATATCATTTGAAGTCTGGTTTTGTGACAAAGTAGAGAAAATGTAACTATCTTAATAGCAAGCATTAAAGCTTCTCCTCTAGTTTCGGTGAGACACTACTACACACCAACTAGAGTGACTACAATTTAAAATATTGACAATGCCAAGTGCCGGTAGGATAGATAACAGTTAGACATTTCTTAGATTTCTAGTATGTGTGTAAAATGGTACAACCACTTTTGAAAACCTATTTGGCATTTTATTACAAAGTTAAACATACGCCTACTTTTTCAGATTGGTTTTTTCATCACTAAAACCTGAAAACAATCAAAATGTCCATCAGCTGCGAATCTTCATATCAGAAATTCTACTCAACAATTAAAAAAAAAAAAAACTATCAATACATAAATTTGTCAAAATTCGTCATACTATGTACTTAAGATAGATTTTAAAATATGTCTCAGGAAAAAATGTCTTTAAGAGAAAATTAGTTTATCTGGAAAAAATATACGGATAAGGTCCTCGGGTAGAAAGTGAATATTTTCCCTCTGCTCTTGCCAAATCTTTGTCCTTTGTGGACATTGGTGTCATGTGCCAAGGATTAAGGGAAGAGAGTAAAATTATTCCACATAATGGTATGAGCATCCAGAAAGGAGGAAAGAAGAGAGGGAAAGGGCAGAGAAAAGAAGAGATAGAACATGAAGAGACTGAAGGTTTGGGGGCTAAAAATATAATCCCTTCCAGGTACCCCTTAGAATGTTTAGTAAAATTTGCTAAACAAAAATTTTTGTGGTAAAGTGACTGTGTTACCGTCGGTGTAGAAACCGAAGACGGAGCTAAATTTCACTCTGAGGAAAATACAATGAAGAAGAAAAATAGCTCAAGAGAAAAGAAAGTCAGAGAGGCAGAGGAGGTGTGGAACATATGCCCACAGAGCTAGTATAGGGTTTTGGACTTTTATGGGTCATACAATTGCTAGGTCAAAGTGATTGCAGGTGTATCTCACATATCATGGAGGTCTCCCAGAAGAGATGTGGATTAATACATGATGCCTAATTGCACCTAGCATTTCTTGTTTTTTTGAATTGTGCTTTCCCATGGTCTTAAATTAGGCTCCTCAAGGGTTTTGCTCAATTGGTTTAATGAAGAATTCTTTATTGGGGGTTAGAGAATCATGCTTGATGAAGATTATGCATACATTGAATTCTCCAAATTAATTCCTTGTTACAGCATCAAATATCATAACCAAAACTGCACTTCCCATAAGCAAGTAACTTACCCTAATTAAAAAGTAAGTGCCTAAAAAAAGTGAATGTTTTCTATTACTCTCATGAATCCACATCAATAAGGTGCTAGTATATAAGTTAAAAAACACCCTATTTTCAGGCTATACAAAATCTATGACCAAAACAAGCTTGAATGAAGAGCTAGACACTCAATAGAGAAGTTCCTAAGCAATAGTGAGGAAAAGGGAACTCATTAATTCATGTCGACCAAACCAGTATGGATTTAACATAAATCTTAACTTCATGTGCAGAGGACAGAATTAGAATTCTTTACAATTTCTTTAAAATTTCCTCCCTCTTATTTCTCCTAATCTCCTTTCATTTTCTAGTTTCTCATAGTCTGATCTCATGAGACTGCCTGCCTTGGGTCTGAATCTCCCACTTGAAGGCGTTTGCACTCTTTTAATTAATTGACCCGGTGAGTGCTACTCAAAAAACAGAATGACTCTCACTTTCCTATTAGATAATTGCACAGTGCCACGATGACACTGTGGAGTTCATCATTTGTAAGATGATATATCAAGGGGTGGAAACTCACAATGAATGATAACATATATACTTAGAATCCACTTATCTTTATATCACTTGATCGTGTGAAAACACAAAGAACTGCAAAAAAGAAAAAAAAAATTCTTTTCATGCCCATTGTTGCTGTTCCCTGAAATGTTGGTTAGTTCTTCCCATAAAGGAGTCATTTATGATGGTGAGTCCAGGAACCCACAGGAGTTTTATGTCTGAAGGAGCCACATAAGCCTTTCATACTTGAATTTAGTATTACTGAAGGGCATATTAACTTCAGTAAATCTCAGCCCCAGTGACTTCGTGGCATCTCAGTAAAAGAGGGTAAAAGACTTTTTCAAAACGCAAGTAAAAACTGACCAGAGACCATTAAAGGGAAATTCCACCACCACCACTTTTTAAAAAAAATTATGTCTTAAACATTTTTCTTGGCATGTTAACCATTAACTCAATGAATGCATTTCAAATATTAGACAATTCTGTTCACACCAAAGAGCCTGTTCTCACATAAAACTTGAATTGAAATCATCTTATGTTTAATAGAAACAGACATGTATTTAAAACAAGAAATGGTGGGAGCAGAAAACCTATAAAATGGATTTTATTTTTATAGGAAGTATAAGTAGTAGAAAGTTACTTTTGAAAAAATTACCTAATTGATGGGATTCTGGGTGATTTTACTCACTTCTTTACACTTATCTAAATTATCCAATTTTCCTCCAATAAATATTTTACTTTCATAATAAAAAAGTGTCTCCTAGTGGGCAAATCATGATACATTTATTTAATGAGCATGAAGTTGAAGCAATGGGTATTTATTGTATCAGTAAGGTCCCTCTTGTCATCAGGTTAGGGAAAAGCCTAATAAAAAACATTCCTAAAATACTCGGAGATTGGTCAGCAATGGAAATTCTCTGAGCCTCAATTGCCTCATACAGAAAATGAAGAACATGGGAGTAACTACCTGATAGGTTTGTGAGGATTAGATAATGCTCTAATACTCAGTACATGGCCTGGTATATAATCGACATCCACTATAGCTCAGTTATTATTAGCAATTTCATCAAGGAGGTTAAGCTATAGCCTGTAGCTATAGTCCTGCTTTGGGCTTTACATAAACTGTAATCTCACTTTGGACTTAGAAATTTTTCTATCTTTATGGTCAGTTTATAGATAGCCAATCTCATTGCTACTTTTCTTAGGTCTCAGAATCCTTTGCTTAGAGTTGTATAAACCTGCTGTACATAAAGGTGCATGCACAAATGCACACACAACACACACTTCTGTGTAGTTCTTAGTCACAAAATTCTTTGCTTAGGCTTTTATTTTATTTTATTTTTTGAGTCAGAGTCTCACTCTGTCACCCAGGTTGTAGTGCAGTGGCATCCTCATGGCCACTGCAGCCTCGACCTTCTGGGCTTAGGTGATTCTTTCACCTCAGCCTTCCAAGTAGCTGGAACTACAGGCATGCACCACCACACCCAGCTAATTTTTTGATTTATCGTGGAGATGAGATCTCACCAAATTTCCCAGGTTGGTCTCGAACCCCCGGGTTCAGGCAATCCTCTCACCTTGACCTCCCAAAGTGCTGGGATTACAGGCTTGAGCCATCGTGCACGGCCTGCTTAGGTTTTTAAAAATCTGCCCTACAGGAACACACACACATATGCACATGTACACACATGCAAACACACACTTCTATGTAGAACTTCAATGATTTCATGGTGGAAGTCCAAACCTGGAAAGGGACGGCTGCGGGGTGAAAGGTCAGTGACTAACCAACAACCAACAAGGGGGGTTGGCCAACGAGTGTATGAATAGCAGCTGCCTCTGCACTGGTAGGGAGTCTGAGGGCACTGCAGGTCAGCAGGGACAGCAAAGAGGAAAAAAAGTGAGAAGTGGATGAGAATGAGGACTAACCAGGACCCTCATCATTAACCTCAGTGACATGGATAACCTACAGAAGAGGCTCACAACCTTCATCAGGGAGCTGACACATGTCTGCTGTAGACCTCAGAAACAACAGGAGGAGATTCAGGAAGGCAGGGCAGCCATGGACTCTGCTGTTGGCTTCTGTTAGCAAGAGAGCCAGCAGGTCAGTCACACAGGAAAGGTTTTCAACAGCACCTGACCCCTACATCGACCTTCAGAGAATAATGGCTAGTGCTTTACTTCTGCCTTCCCAATCTTTGGCACATTTCTCTTGTGGCCTGCCTTATCCCAGGACCATACTCGAATGAGAGTTCTTAGATATATGGTTCCCTTCTTGGATATATGGTACCAGTTTTTAGTTAAGCAGATGCTATACAAAACCACCTCAAGTGGCCTTCTATTTAGGTCCAAGTCCTGTGGGCATAGTGCTAATTTTGATCCAAGCTCGACAGATTTATAAAGTCTTTGGCTCTGAATTTAACTGGCAAGATAGAAGAGCAGCTTTTCTCCTTTTCAGGGGAATAATCTTAGACTTACTGCAATCTACCTGAAATGTATCACATTTATCTGAAGTATCCTAAAATCTCAGTACAGAAGTTAAATGTATAGAGGACCAACTTAAGGGCAGTTACTTCTACACATTCCACTAAATCAGTGCGTCCTAAACAGAATCACCTGGAAGTGATTGTTGTCCCACCTTTGGAACAATGAGTCTCTGATCTCTCAGTCTGGAGTAAGGGCCAAGAATTTATGTTCCTAGCAAGTCCCAGGTGATGCAGGTGCTGATGGAGAAGCCACACCTTGAAAACCACTGCTTCTAATTATAGTTAAGAACCATATCAGAATCACCTAGAATGGTGCCCATGCCAAATCATTGTCTTTTTTTTTTTTTTTTGAATTGGAGGTGGGGTATCACTCTTTTATCCAGGCAGCAGTACAACTGCATGCTCCACAGCTCACCACACCCTCAACATCCTGGGCTCAGACAATTCTCCCACCTGAGCCTCCTAAGTAGCTGGGACTACAGGTATACACCACCAGGCGCAGCTCCTTTTTTTTTTTTTTTTTTTTTTTTGTAGAGACAAAGTCTCACTATGTTGCCCAGGCAGGTCTTGAACTCCCAGGCTCAAGGCATCCTCAGCCTTGGCTTCCCAAATTGCTGGGATTACAGGCATGAGACACCATGCTGTGCCCATGCCGGATCATTGAATCAGCATCATCATTTGGGGTGATGGATGTGTATTTTATTTTTGAAATGTTTTACAAGTGATTGTGATATACACATCCATCTAAAACTTACAGCTTTAGAATTTTCACGTAGCATATTTCTAGTATGTTAATAACTCTTATCAAAAGTGAGGGAGCTTCTGTGATCAAATATGGTGTGAAGTAGACTTCAGTAATGTTAGGCTGCCTCCTATGCAGGGCATATCTACAGCTGATACTTTATAGCAGTTGCTGGTGTCAGATATTATGCATGATGAGTTAACCTAAATAGCAACCCTATAAAGTACTGTCATTATTATTCTCATTTTGCAAGTGAGTGTGCTCGGGTATGAAGAGGTTAATAGCATGGTCTAAATTCAACGAAGAACTAAGTGTATGAGTCAGGATAAAACCTAAGCACTTGAGCTCTCACATGCATTTAGCATCTCCAGAAAATAATATGCAACCTTTCCCAAATATGAGGGGGGAACCCAAAAAATCCATAATTATCTTTTGGAGGGCAGGCCCCTCGTAGCACACTCAGAATTATTCCTCTGGATCAAATGATTAACCAAAGTTTTTATCTGGAAGTCTTGAAAAAGTTGCATTATAATTTGCAGAAGTGTAGCAAACAGGTGACTGGTTCTTCCACCATGACAATGCACCTGCTCATACCACATGGAGTGTTCAGCAGTTTTGGACCCCAAATGGCGTGACCCCTTGTGCCTCCCCATTCACCTGATCTTGCCCCGCGTGACTTTTTGTGTTTCCCCAAAATGAAAAAAAATCCTCAAAGGGAAACATTTTGCTGACGTGGAAGAGGTGAAACAAAAAAACGGCAGAAGCACTAAAAGGCATCAAAATTGATGAGTTCAAAAACTGTTTTGAGTGGTGGAGAAAGCATCTCGATAGCTATATTATATCAGAGAGTATTTTGAAGGTGACTGAAGTTTAAACATGTGAAAATAAATGCACAATTTTTTATAAATAAATTCTGTTTTGGAGGGGTGCTCGTATGTTTAATTATGAGCCATTTTTCTCACCCTCTTTTTTGGGGGGAGGGAGAAAAGTTTTATAACTAGTATTCCTGAACAAATTTTTGGAAGCACTGCTTTAGAACCTCTAAAATCCATTTTTGGATTAAACCAGATTATCTAAGTGTTTTTCATTCAGGCAAAAACATACCAGTCTTGTATAGGACTTGTTTACCTGATGAGATGAGAATTGCACTCTGATGAGATGCTATTAGTTTATATTATGAAATGCAATGAAAACATCATCCCATAGAAATCATGGTAGTACTTGTAAGAACATGTGGTTTTACATCTCATCGTGTCCTGGCTGTGTGGCTCCAACTTTGTATCAGGAATAAATCTGACATTTCAGTCCTGAGCAACTGACTCATTATTATCTCAGGGACACTCTGACTTATGTAACTAATCATGTTTTACTCCTGGACTTTGCTACTGGAAAATAGGGTTTCACCATTAGAAGCATATTATTATTAGCAACAATTAATATTTTAAAAGGGTCTTTTAAATCAGAGACCAAAATTTTCCAGTAAATAATTATAGCAACTGGGTGTGAGGAGGTAGGGGTTGAGAGGGTTGATAGAAATGTTATCTCTAAAAGCAAAATTAAACAAAATGTTTGTATTCTCTTTTAACATACTCGAAAACTATGCAATCATTTATCAAATAAAAACCAAATCATGTTGGTTATTTATCTGGCTTTTTTTCCTTGATAAAATTATATGAGAGCTTAGTAAGACATCTTTCACATTTGACTTTCATGGTAAGATATAGAAGGTCATTTTTGCAAAAATATTCAAGAGCTTTATTAATTTTCCCAAGGGCCTTTCTGATCCTTTGATATTCAAATCCTTCTCTTTTGAAGCGTACACCAGTGATGTTCTCCTCGTCCATTCCCCTTAGTTAGTTGTTAACCACCCTAATGCTGCCAGATCCTCATTTGCCACTGGCTTGTGATTTGAGCAGTTATCTAATCTGACTTTCATCTTATTTCATGAAACCCTGCATCTTTTTTTTTTAAAGAATTCATGGTTTCAAGATATGTAATGTACCATGTTTGCTTTGTACAATTGCAATAATCAGAGAGAGACTGATCAAGGACTCAACTGGTGAGGATAGATGCTAGGATTAAACAAGGAGACTATTTTTAAAGCTGACATTCATTAGTGAATGTCTTTGCCATGACTTTGCCTCCTTACACAACCCTTGTATCTTCTTAGGTTTTATTAAATCATTCAGATCATAATGACCCTCTCTATGTAAAATTCCATGGTATACATATTTGCAAATTGACTTTATCCGTGTCTTTACTTATGTCTCTGCTCTGATATTACCTCTGCTTTATCTTTCTCGATTGATACTAATGTTTGCCAATTTGCTCCATTTTTTTATGCTTTTGTAAGTAAATGCACCCCTTTTTGGAAGGGGTGAAAGTAGAATAAGAGGACTCAGTGAGTTAATATTATATATTTTACATAATCTCTTCTTTCACACTGTTGTTTAGTGGCACAGTGTCCGAGGAGTTTGACTGACACCCTTCACATTACACTGCCTTTGTACCATGACATATTGATCTGGAGCCATTCAAGTCTTATGTCTCCAGTTAAGCCTCATGACACTTGGTTTAAGAGCATGTCTGAACTCTCATTTTTCTGCTTCTGTTTTCCAAATATTTACAGGGATCTTTATATTATTTAAATGCAAGATAGGTCCAGCTGTCAGCAACTGAAACATCCATATCGAGAGGAAATGAAGTATAAAATGGCTCACGCTAACTCTCTGTCCAAAAGGCAAGTGAGAGACATTTTCACAAATATATGTAATCCTCACAGCTAATTATGATTTTTCTCATTTCAATTTTAATTATTATTTTTTAATCCACACTTTCTTTCATCTCTCATGGCAGTTTCATTGTCATTAAAAGTACTGCTCTATTGTGTACATCTCCTATTCATATTCATGAGGTCAGGACCATTCAACCGTGGTAACTGAGTGGTCTGATTGGCTGAATGTCCCATGGTGGTTTAGAGTGATACTGATGAACAAAAGACACCAAAGCCTCTGCCATGATAGGAAGGATAATTATGTAGGTCCCTAAATGGGGGCTCTAATCGTTTGACAATGCCCATTGGGCCTGCGTAATATTAGGACATTATCTATCATCTCACTACGATTAAGTAGTATTTAATTATTCTTTTTGTGGGGATTATCCCCAATAAATGTCTCATACCTACCCACTCAGCACACTTACTTTCCTGGGTTTTCTAGAAAGAAATTTTTTTGTGTGTGTAGTAGGAAAGTCAACTATGAGCACATCTAAAATGACCATCACCAAAAGTGGTTAAGGTATTTTCAGGAATATTCTGGCACACAATGATAGTGCTGAATTGGATATAGATTATTTCATTCGGACTGGGTAAAGTAGGACTTCCTTTTGTCTCACGATTCCTTTCTTTGAGTTCCAAGAGAGTTCCCTACATCTGAAGCCGTGTAAGCTCTGGCACAGCATTTAACCTCTCTGGATTTCTGATTTCTTATCTGTAGAATGGGGGAAGATAAGGGAAATGGTTCAGATGCCAACTTCCAGCTTAAGAATACTGTGGTTTCATGTAAATAAACACTTATTTTACTTCATGAGGGGGATTTTTGTTTTGCTTGGTAGTTTAGATAGTGGTCTTCAAAGTGCAGTCTGTAAAAAAAATTAAAAAATAAATAAATAATAACAAAGTGCAGTCTGTAGGCCATAAGAGGTATATAAAACTATTTCTTATCCTCCTGTTGGAAATATACTTGGAGAAACTCAAATCATTCTACAAAAAAGATACCTGCACACGCATGTTTATTGCGGCACTACTCACAATAACAAAAACACGGAACCAATCATGCTGTCCATCGAAATTGGAGTGGATAAAAAAAAAAAATGTGGTACATATGCACAATGGAGTATTATGCAACCATAAAGATGGACAAACTTATGGACTTCATAGCAACTTGGATGGATTTAGAGTCTCATACTCAGTGATCTATCACAGAAATAGAAAACTGAGTACCACATGTTCTCACTCATAAGCAAACCTTGAACAATTATCATAATACTATAAGAAAGGGATTGGCATTAGTGGGAAATTGCCAGGGGAAGGGGAGCACATCTCATCAACAAGGGTACCTGCATAATGAACATTTGTATACCTATCCATGAATTGTACCCCACATCTTTAAAATAAAAAAATTTAAAAAAATTTAAATTAAATGTAAAAAAAGAAATACTGATTTGGAAAGTATGTACTTTGAAAATTAAAGATATTTACATTTTTTAAATAAATAAAATATGTATATTTTTTATATATTCAAGAAAAAAACCCCAAAGCCCCAAAAATCTATTTCTTGGATGGCAGGAAGAGCTCACTGGAATTTTGTTTATATTTATTTTAAAATATCATCTAAAGACATCTTATTATATATTTATATTTTATATTCATTGAGATTTATGAGTGCTTAATATGTGCTAGGCACTATTCTAAGCGCTTTAAAATTATAAATATTATTTAATCCTTACAGCAACTCTATAAAATAGATACTGATGAGAAAACTTGAGACATGGAGGTTGTGAATAACATCCGAGACAATACAAAGTTAGAAATGTTTTAGTAAAGACTTGAATCCAGGCATGAGTTCAACCTCATAACCACTCACTATGCAATACTAGTAGAATTATAGAATCCAAAATAAATAAACACAAAGTAAAGAAATAATTATGATATGAAAGTGTGGCAGACATACTCTAAGGTGACTCCCCTCCGTAATCCCTGACTCCTGACATTCACACATGAGTGCAATCTCTCCCCTTGAGTATGAGCAGGACCTGTGACTTCCTTTTCATGAACAGGATTTGGCAACGGTGATGCATTATCACTCCCATGATTGGATCTGCTAACAGACTTGCTCTAACAAATTACTTCTTCAGTGGCTTTGAAGAAGTGAACTACCATGTTGTGAAGTGTCGATGAAGAAGACCACATGACAAGGAACTGTGGGCAGCCCCTAGGAGCTGAGTTTTGCTTTCAACCAACAGCCAGCAAGAAACTGACACTCTCATTTCTATTACCACAGGGAACCAAATGCCACCAATAATCACATGAATGAGAAGGTGGATTCTTTCCTAGTCCAGTCTCTAATGAGATCCCAATTTCAGTCTCTACCTCAATTACCTCCTTGCAGAGAACCCAGCTAAGCTGCACATATACTTCTGATCCACAGAAACTGTGAGATAAATACACGCTGTTTTAAGTTTGTGGTAATTTGTTGTAAAACAATAGAAAATGTATATAGGAGTTATCTATTCATTAGTTTAGCCTAAAAAGGTGGGCCAATAAAAAATATATCACCTTAGTTTCTCTCTCCAGCCTATCAAATGAAATGAATACTTGTTTTGATTTATTATGTTTTCACCATTGACAACCAAATTTTCTCTTTAAAAAAATCCTTTTTGGGGGGAGTCAGAGTCTCACTCCATTGCCCAGGCTGGGAGTGCAGTGGCATGCTCACACCACAGCCTCAACCTGCTAGGCTCAGGTGATCCTTCCACCTCAGCTTTCCAAGTAGCTGGAAACACAGGTGTGTGCCACCATGTTCAGCTAATTTTTTGATTTATTGTAGAGACAAAATCTCACCAAGTTGTTCAAACTGGTCTCGAATCCCTAGGCTTTGACCTCCCAAAGTGCTGGGATTACAGGCATGAACCAATACTCCCGAACCAAAAAATCTTTTAAATAGGTACTCATTTATGCAATTCAGAAAAAAATATAACTTATTTAAAGAAAAATCTGGAATTTTTCTTTTCCCCACACTTCACACACTGTTGAAGCATATTTTCCTATTTTAAAAAGTGGCAAAATTGTTCTGTTGGTTATTATATAATGTTTAACATTTACAAAGCTTTTTGTTACTTGGATTTCAGAAAGAACAGACACAGCCATCAGAATGTTTCTCCTTCCCCTTCTCTCTCCCCTCCAACTAAAAAAAAAGAAAAAGTAAAGTTACCTTAGTAAATGTTTTCCAAAACAGAGGTTTAATTGACTTTCAAGCATATTTTACTTGCTTTCCTCCATTTTTTATAATGCTACAAATACTTCAATTTATGATCATCACTGTACAAGATAACTGCCTCTAGACCAATATTTTAATGTAAATATTAATTGGCTGAATTACTGATTTCAGAGAAGAGAAATTACTTAACATCAAACTTAATGCAAGAGAAGGTAGAGGATTCTGAAGAGATGGAAGTTTCTTCTTTCCTTCTACTCTAAGTTTCATTCTAGCTCTTCTGTCTCTCCTTAGCTAGTAACTCCTGAAGGCAGCAGTCAGATGAGCTAGAAAGATATTAGTAAAGGAACCATAGTGGGCCATTCTGCTCTGGTGCTATGGACCAGCCAAGAAAAGCACTTGAGAAGCTCTTGGCCTGTGGCATGTCCCTGGCTTCTCAGAGAAGTTTGCCCTCTGCCCATGGGAATGTGCTGAGCCATCCTTGCCTACAAGGGCTTAGAAGTGGACAGGTGGGCAGAGGCCTTTCCACTGATGAGGCTTGTAGATACTAGGAAGCAGAGATCACATCAGGGATTCTGAACAACCTGTCTGGTGCTGCACCAATCGTCTGCAGGGACCACTGTCATTTAAGGTTTTCTTGCCCCTGAGAGTGCTGACTCTTAGGAACACAATAGAAAAGAGAGAGAGAGAGAAAAAAAAAAGCTATATATCTAAACAGGACTCAAGAGACTGGGAAAGAAAATAAATGGGAGAGTCTTCTAAGAAAATTAGCTGTTTAAGGAAACAAGGTGACAGTTTGTATAATTAGAATAGTTGAATGCATTTAAGATCAACACAAAAACAGATTTTTGGAATAAAAAATATTATTCTGAACTAAAACAATAATAAATGAGTTGAAAAAATGATGGTCACAATTGACCTAAAAGATAAAGTGGAAAAAGTCTTTCAAACACTAGAGCTAAAATATAAAAAGATCAAAATTTTGAAAGAAAAGATAAGAGACTTGGGGATGCACATATGAAACCACATATATATGTAATAATTATCACTGATGGATTGAAACAAGAAACAGAAGAGAGAGCAAACATAAACTAGTAATAGAAGAAAATTTCCTTGAGCTAAAGAACCGAGTGTGTTGTTTTAAAGGGTTTACCACAAGGCTTTATAAGACCTTCATCAGCATATTTTTATAAAATTACTAAATCTCAAGGATAAAGAGATAGTCTCACATGTCTTTTGGAGAAGAGACAAACTACATACAAAAGTAAAATAAAGACTGGCATCAGACTTTGTGAAGATCACCCAGAAGTGTATAAAACAGTGGAAGAGCATCTACGTACTACTGACCAAAACTGCCACACCCAGGTACCCTTTAGCCCAGTTAACATATGTGTATGGAATGTCAACAATATCCACACATGGAATAGGAAACCAACAGAGTATCTGCAGAGAGAGCTATTGAGGGCTTTTCTCCCTTGTGAGCTGGGCTGGTCACTGGAAAAGGTTCAGGCACTGCTTAATCAAAAAGTGTATTTAAGAAAAAAATACTTATGATGTTAGCACAACTTTCTTTTATGTAGAAAAAGATAAAATTGGAAAAATAATCAGACACTGTAAAACAACAAATTCCATATATTTATACGATGGGGACAAAAACATACAGGGTTACACACCACAGTTTTATTACTTGTAACTTCAAGGAGGCAGGAGTAGGGGAGGTGGGATAAAAGGAATGGCCTCTGTATGTCTTTACATTGTATGAAATATTACAACTCATACAACTAAATATATTGACAATTTTAGTATCAAATACATTTAACAAAAATGTAAAATAAAAAATAGCAAGGTTTATTTTACTTTCTGCCTGTAAATGATTGCTGAAAAGATATATCTATGGTTCTATTTTTATTTTATGTGTATAGTTATTTTATTTACTTCACTAGAATTTTTAAATTACAAAAACAGGGCTTGACCATTTTAACAAGTAAGTCTACTTAAAGGTGTTCTCTCTCTCTCTTTTTTAGCCTACTTGCTATCCAACTTTCCTATTTCATTATGATTGCAGAGACTTTGGTGTATGTTTTTTCAGTTTTATATCTATGCCAATATAAACTATAGTGGGGGGAAGGCAATTAGAAAGCAAAATCTAGGTATTCAGTGTGCTCACTCCTACTGGGTGTCATTACTTCTCTGGCTCCTTCAGTGAACAGAGCAAGAACTATCAGTTATATACCATAAAATCATACTTATGCTTTCAGATCCAGATCCTTCTCATTCCACATTTCTATCTCCTCCTGCAATTAGAAGGCCAGTTCCCAGCATCAATATATTTACCGTATGTCCCCTACATACGAACAAGTTCCAATCTGAGAGCGTGTTCATCAATACAATTTAGCTTAGGTACCCAACTAGCACAACCAGCTATATAGTACTGTAATGTAATAGGATTATGGTAATTTTCACATAAGTAATGCATAAAAAAAACCCCAAAAAATATAGAAAACATTTTCAGTCTTACAGTACAGCACGGAACAATGTACACCAGACATGTGAACTAACTTACATGATTGGACATACGAATGCACATTCATATGTTTGAAAGTCCACAACTTGAAGGTTTGTATGTAGGGAACTGACTTTCTCTCATTTTTTTCTACAGTATTGGCAAAATTGTTTCATATTGACTGTACTATGACTATACTATTATCAAAAACAAATCTTCTCATTAAAATTCGAGGTATCTTTGTGGGTTCCTTTTGACCTTAGACTATGACTTATTAAGGATATACAGTTAGATTATTATGTGCAAAAATTTATTTAAATTAATTATTTTATCTGTGTAACTGTTATCAATTTGACATACAGTTAAGTTCATTTATTTCTATATATATTACATTTTAGAGGTGGCTCTTTTCTTCCCTATTATGATCCTTTAACATGCAAAACTTTTTCAAAGGTCAAAACTTTATAAAATTCTAAACTAAAGATGTCTCACTCTACTCCCTATGCCCTGCCTTTCTGTGACTACCCACCCCTTTAGTTAAAGCCATTTTCAATTAGATTCTGAATTATCTTTCTCATGTTTTTTCTTGCAAAAATAAGTGCCTGCATATACATACATGCATTTATTTATTTCTAATTTTCATTTCATTATATATAACATTATATATATGTGTGTGTATATATATATATACACACACACACACACACAAATATATATATACACACACATATATATCTTATTCTTTTATTTAACAAAATATTCTGACAATGACTTCATATCAACTCATGATGGTTTTCTCTATTTTCTTTTTAGGGCTTACGGTACCCTGTGGATGGATGTACCATAGATAATAAACATTATTTTGTATGTACACCTGAACTCACAATAAGTAAAAATATATGTGTTAAAGGAAGATAAAATGGAACACCAGGATGGTTAGCAAGTGTAGATCAACTGCAGCTTCACTGGGAATGGACATGCTAATGGGAACCACTGGACTGTGGCTAAGAGTGTGACTTGTTATGCTTATAGTTCTTGAGTCTGTTTAAGGCAGAGAGTTGGAATTGAAATACCCACCATAAAGCCAAGATACTTAAAGAACTGTACCCTTCATGAAAAGATACACCAGAAAAATATTGGCTTAGGTAGACAACAAGTAATTTTGTTTATGCTTGCCTAGATATTATATATACTCGTGGTGTGAGAAGACTTAAATTAAAAATTTAACATTGCCGGACTTGGTGGCTCAGCCTGTAACCCCGTGCCTTTGGGAGGCTGAGGTGAGCGGATTGCCTGAGCCCGCGGGTTCGAGACCCGCCTGGGCAGCGAGACCTCATCTCTACAATAAATCAAAAAATCAGCCGGGCATGGTAGTGCATGCCTGTAGTTCTGGCTACTTGGAAGGCTGAGGTGGAAGGATCGCCGAAACCCAGCAGGTTGAGGCTGCGGTGCCCGGGAGGGGCCACTGCACTCCAGTCTGGGCGACAGAGTGAGACTCCAACTCAAAAAAAAAAAAAAATTTAACATCAAACTTGCTCCTAGGACAGTGATAACCAGGAAGTAGATTATAAAACTTGTTTTAAGATAGAATCCCATAACTAGGTCAGCAATAAAATTTCTGAGGGATTGGGAAGAGTTCTGCTATAATAAAATAATTATAAATCCAGCAAATAAATAGCAGGGCTAGAACAATTATCATAAAAGAGTATCAATAAGTATGTTCACAATGGTTAAAAACATAAATGAGTAATTAAAAGTCTAAAATAGATGAAACACTATAAGCAAACAAGGAAAAAAAACAACAACAACCAGTATAAAAGGAGCTAAATGACACTCTAAGAATTTTTTTTAAGTTTTTGAAATTAGAAATTCAAAAATTGGTTAAATAGGAGGTTGAAGACAACCAACAAAAGAACTGGAAAGCTAGAAAACAGATGTAGCAATTATACAGACTCCAATTCAAAGAGATAAAGGAATGAAGATTATAAAGAAGACACTAAGATATATGTAGGACCTATAAAAAGGTTCAGTATCCATTAGTAGAGTTTCTAAAATAAGACAGTAGAGATAATTAAAAAGGTAATTTTCAAAGATAAGAATGAAATATTTCAGAATGGATCAAAGAAATGAGCTCTCAGATTAAGAAAGAAAAATAATTTGCTTGAAAAGCAAATAAATAGTAACCCATACCCAGACTTATAGTAAAACTCCAAAGCAGCAAAAGTAAAAGTCCCAGAAAATAGCTTGAGTTAAAACGAAAATAACTTTACTATAATACCGAGTGACCTATCACAAAAACAAAGAACTGAGTACCACATGGTCTCACTCATAAGTGGGTCCTGAATATTTACCATAATGCTATAAGAGAGGGATTGCAGTAGCGGGATGCTGCCAGGGTAGGAGTGGGGACACAACATCAATAAGGGTTCCTGAACTCAAAACAGGCAAAGTGAGGACCAAAGGGAGGCCCAAACTTTACCTGTACAATGTCCACTTGTACACATAATCCTGAATTGTACTCTACACTTTTACAATTAAAAAAAAAGAAGCCAGGCTCGGTGACTCAGCCTGTAATCCTGCGCCTTTGGGAGGCTGAGGTGAGTGGATTGCCTGAGCCCACGGGTTCGAGACCCACCTGGGCAGCAAAAATCTCATCTCTGCCATAAATCAAAAAGTCAACCGGGTGTGGTAACACACGCCTGTAGTTCCAGCTACTCGGAAAGCTGAGGCGGAAGGATCGCCAGAGCCCAGCAGGTCGAGGCTGCAGTGGCTGGGAGTGGCCACTGCAGTCTGGGTGACCGGGTGAGACTCCAACTCAAAAAAAAAAAAAGAAGAAAAGAAAAGACATTATCATTGTAAAAAAGCATTATCAATTTAAAAGCATTATCAAATGATATAGAAGAGCAATACATAACGCTAAAAATTTATTTAATAAAAATGCCCAACTTATATGCACCTAACAAAATAGGCTAAAAAAAAAAAGACAAAAGCTGAGAGAATTACAAGGAGAGATTGATAGGTGATCCACACTCACAGTGGAAGATTTAAACACACTTCTTTTAGTAATTGATAGAGCTAAACCAAATACTGGTATTATTTAATAATATGATCAATTCTATCAATGCATACTTAGAACTACTGCACCTAACAGAGTATACTTTTTATTTTTTGAGTCAGTCTCATTCTGTCACCCAGGCTGGAGTGCAGTGGTTTGTTCATGGCCACCTCAGTGTCAACCTGCTGGCCTCAGGCAATCCTTCCGCCTCAGCCTTCCAAGTAACCAGAACCACAGGCGCGCGCTTCCACTCCCGACTAATTTTTTAACATATTGTAGAGACAAGGTCTCACCAAGTTGCCCAGGCTGGTCTCGAACCCCTGGGTTCAAGCAATCCTCTCGCCCCAGTCTCCCAAATTGCTGGGATTACAGGCTTGGAAAAAAATAAAAAGTATACTCTGCTGGTATACATATTTTGCAAGCATACTTGGAACATATCTAAAAATTAAGCACACGTTATACCGCAAAGAAAATCAAAAATATTGAAGAATTGCTAGCTACCAACCATGTTCTCTCTAAAACAGAGTCAAAACAAATAAGGAACAGAAACCAACCTTTAGAAGTTAACCAGAAAAAAAAAATGGGGTGTGGTTGGAGGGGTCAAGGAGACACTATGCTAGACCTAATGGAGAGCCTTAGTGGTTCTCCTTAAAGTGGAAGGGGCTTTACATGTCATGAAAAAGAGAACAGTGGGACTGGAATTCCTTAATGAAGGAAGGTATTAAGTAGAGGAAGGCAGGGGGGTACAAAGCTGAAAACATAAGCAGCAGCTAGATCAAGCAACCGTTTATAAATCATGGATTATTGTTATTTTTTAATAGACCAAGATTTTGGTTTTTCTCTGAAAACAATGGGAAGTCACTGAAAGGTTTAAGAAAAGAGGCAGACATGATTAGATATTAATGAGGAAAACTTGCTTCTTAGTGCTGCCCAGTGATTATACTGAAAGAGACAGAAGTGGAAATCAGAGATTAGTGAGGGAACAAATTTGTGGTTCAGGGGAAAAAAAAATGATAGGGTTTTGGACAGGATGGGAGCAGGAGAGAAAGTAGAGATGAAAATGAATGAACTGGCCATTGCTTTGTTAAACTCTGGTCTGTCCACACGGCTCTTTGAGCTATGGTCACCATGTTTCCTAGCTTTGGCCCTCTCCCCTATCTCGGGAAGGTGAATCTCTTTTCTCTCTCTCTCGCTCTAATTTACTTTCCAAATAAATTATATTTTCCAATCTAAAAATAAAAAGAAAATGAATGAACGGATATGAGATGTTTAGGAGGTAAAGTTTGCAGGATTCAATGATGACTTAAGCATGGAGTAGGGAAGGAGAGTGAGAAGTGTCTAATTTGCTACAATGAATAGATAATAGTGCCAATGAGAAAAGAAACAGGCAGCAACCTCATAAATAGGTTGAATTCCTTCTTGCTTCTGCGTGCTTTTATTTGAAATGCTGAAGTTAAAAAAAAAAGATAACGATACATATACTGCAAGGCCCAGAGGATGTTTGTGTTTTTCTGTTCTTGGTAACTTATATTCTTCTCACACTATCTGCCCTTTACTACTTCACTTAATTATTGCAGGAATAGACCCAGGAGGGCCTGAAGGTCTACTGGTGGGGCAGGATGTCCAGCAATGTGAACCTGGGAAATTGAGTTTTGATTCACCTTCAGCACTCAGGAATAGACCAAATTTATCAGGGTTGTTTCCAGTTACTTAAGTCTAGTAAAAAGCCACACATACAGAGACTCTAGGAGCTATGAAAAGGAATTGAAGACTTTAAAAACCCTGTTAAAATGGCAAAGAGCTTCTCAAAGGACCTACAAGTTCCTTTCCCCAAGTGATAGTGACAGCAGCTTCTGGGCACCTTCAATTGGAAATTGCCCTATCACCTGCTCCATGTAGCAGCCATCTGTGCATACGCAATTAATTTGTTTACCCATATTAAAGGAGCTCATATCCTGTTTGTGTCTTTTGACATTTTAGGGCTTCAGCTGGTGTTAAAACAAAAACAAAAACCTGAGGGATTTATTCATGTGAAATCAAAACCTTGGAACTGCCTGCATCTTAAAACCATTTGAATTACTTTCTATTTTTCTGTTTATTCGTTTTGATCTTATATATTTTTTCACTTTGATAGTCTATCATTTTTGTTTATTATAACTACCATTATGTTGTTGTCTTTTCATGATAACAGGAATGATTCATAAATCAGACACCATTACTGCCCGTCTCAAATCTCTCCCAGTGGTTTCCCATCATACTTAGAATAATAATGAGGGGCTATGAGATCCCCCATGATCTGACTCTTGGCTGCTTCTCCTACCCTTTTCCCTTTTCCTCTTAACTTATGGTGCGCTAGCCACATTGCCTTTTTTCTTGGAATACACGAAGCTCAGACATAACTCAGGGCCTTTGCAATTTCTGTCTCCTTTACTTAAAAATTCCTCCTCCAGATACTGATGTGGCCAGCTCTTTATAGTAATATCACAAATATTCACTAATATCCAGTTCTTTCTTACTTTTGGGTACACAGAAGATGACTTTGATGATAGGCTGATGTCCCGTGAACAGAAGAAAAGCGTCAAGCTGGGCTCAGTGGCTCAGCCTGTAATCCTGTGCTTTGGGAGGCTGAGGTGAGTGGATTTGCCCGAGTCCGCGGGTTCGAGTCTCGCCTGGGCAACTTGGCGAGACCTCATCT
>NW_007247207.1:875652-875962 GCF_000164805.1 Carlito syrichta
AAAAAAAAAAAAAAAAAAAAAAAGATTTGAGTCGGAGTCTTACTCTGTTGCCCAGGCTGAGTGCAGTGGCATGCTCATGGCCACCACAGCCTTGGTCTGCTGGGTTCAGGTGATCCGTCCTTCTGCCTCAGCCTTCCAAGTAGCTGAAACTACAGGAGCACGCCACCACGCCCAGCTAATTTTTTGATTTATTGTAGAGGAGAGGTCTCACAAGTTGCCCAGGCTAGTCTCGAATCCCTGAGCTCAGGCACTCCTCCTTCCTTGGCCTCCCAAAGTGCTGGGATTTACAGGCTTGAGTCACCGCCCCCGG